>NC_134357.1:297398402-297633402 GCF_048569485.1 Anomaloglossus baeobatrachus | reverse complement strand
TTTTTCTCCCAATTTTTTGGGAGGAAAAGTGCATCTTATAATCTGAAAAAATACGGTAATTATTGATTACAATAGAAATAATTGCAATTAAAGGGGTATTCCAATCTCGAAGATCCTATCCCAATGTGTAGTGGTTGTAATAATAATATTAGTAAATACCTCCAATTAGAAATATAGAATAGTTCTCCTGATACAGCCGTGTCTCTTACCTCATGTGCAGGACATTGCAGCTTAGGCATCCGTTGTTATATCCACTCATATAGTGACTGTCAGTTAGTTGTTTGTGGTCGTAACCATGGATACCTAAGCTGTAATGCTCTGCACATGAGGTAAGAGACATGGCTATATCAGGAGTGCTATACTATATTTCTAATTGGAGATATTTGCTAATATTATTATTATTACACCTATTACATATTGGGATAGGATCTTATAGATGGGAATACTCCTTTAATTCTCAAACCTAAAAACAAAAATATGCAATAAAATGTAAATAACTTTACCAACTCACTGACCTCTCATCCATATTGGTCCTGCCTGACAGTCCTTATAGAGAATAGCATGTTTGTTCCTCCAAGTGAAGTACATTTGAAAAAACATCCACAGAATGCAAATGACCATTATAACGGACAGGTAGATGAGAAAATCAAATTCATAGATGTCAACATCTTCCGTGAACACACAAGTTGCCAAAGCAGCTCCGAAGAGAAAGACGTTAGAGCCCACAAGACCAGAAAGGAGTCTTCCACCTTTTTTCCACTCATCTGTATTCCTCAGATGTGTACCAGGTCTACTGTCTTCTGTCTGGTCACTCAAGGTATCCAGGTCTTGCCTCATTTCCATGATGATTCGGTCACTAATTAATTAGTAGATATGTTGGGATCCCTTTGGGTTGTCCTACTTTCTCTTAAGACACACCATCTTCTTCAGTCTATGGTGACTAAATGTCTTCATGCTCCATTCAGTCACATAGATGTGCACTGTCTCATTAATCAGAGCAATGTGTCCACGTTATTATCAGTCCAGGGAAGTAGCACTTGGGAGGAGTTACCTGTGACAAAAGGTAGTGTGAGGAGAAAACAAAAAAAAGAAGAGAATAGAAAAGACTCATTACAAAAAACATTTAGTGAATATACATAGAAGTGCCAAGTGACAGCGCTGGAGGGAAAGGTGAGGTACAGACGTGTTGCGACATACTCAGATTATATATGTGCTCTCCTGAGGTAGCTCTGACTTTAGCTGTCAGACTTTGGCATCATATTTGTATTCTGAAATAAATGAACAGACTAACATTTATTGATCCACCAAGAACTGCATTGTATTATTTGGATGGATTTTGACAATTGTGTAACCCCCAGTTAATATTTACCAGAGTCTCCTGTCTGAAATTTTACTGGATGTTTTACAAAACATGATTGACTGAAACATCCGAGAATTAGATAAATTGTCCCATTTAGAAAATCCACTACATCGTGCTATAGCATATTCTAAGCTATAATGGGGCGTGTCCCTCATTTATATCTTAAGGCCCCGTTACACGCTACGATATATCGGTATATCGATGATATCGATATGTCGTCGGGGTCACGGATTCCGTGATGCACATCTGGCATCGTTTGACATATCGTAGTGTGTGACAGCTACGAGCGACTGTTAACGAGCAAAAATACTCACCTTATCGTTACTCGTTGACACATCGTTCATTTTCAAAATATCGGTCACATTCCTGGATGCAGGTTGTTCGTCGTTCCTGAGGCAGCACACATCGCTCCATGTGACACCTCGGGAACAACGAACACAGCTTACATGCATCCCGCCGGCAATGAGGAAGGAAGGAGGTGGGCGGGATGTTACATCCCGCTCATTTCCGCCCCTCCGCTTCTATTGGGCGGCCGCTGTGTGACATCGCTTTGACGCCGAACGTCCCCCCCCTTCAGGAAGATTATGTTCGCCGCCCACAGCGAGGTCGTTTGAGAGGTAAGTACGTGTGACAGGGGGTTAACGACTTTGTGCGCCACGGGCAACAAATTGCCCATGACGCAGAAACAATGGGGGCGGGTGCGATCGATAAATCGACGCGTCTAACGGGGCCTTTAGACATTAGTGTGACATCTATAATGAAATTCTGTCTTTTCTGAGAAAATGGCACATCTGAGTTACATAGAGTGACCATTAATTTTTATGGATATCATCTAATACTAAATTTCTATTTTGATGGTTTTGTAGGAAGATGTAATCCGTGTTTCTCTCAAAATAAGATTGTGTCTTATATTATTCTTTGCTCCAAAAGATCGGCTAAGGCTTATTTTCAGGGGATGATCTTGTTTCGCCCGGGGACCAGGGGGTACTCAGATCCGGGCCACAGAGTCACTTCTGTGGGTATCACGATGGCGTGACCCGGTCTGTGATCCCAGGCTCCACAGTAAAAGGGGGGTATTTGGGTGTTGGGATATTGTCCGTGACGCCACCCACAGTTGTGGTGATTGTGGAACACCACCGCTGCTCTGGACGGGGATCCCGGGAGCGATGATATGGAGCAGCTAGATGTTATTTCTCCCCTCCGTGGGTAGGGGGTTGGTTGTCCCGGGGCCCGATGATGGGGTAAGCAGGGAACAGGGCGCAGTGCTGCAGTGCGGTGCTCGAGGGCACGGGTGTACTCACAAGAAAGTCACACGGAGTCACTGGTGAACTAAGAATTGCCGGTGTCCGCAGCCTTCGGTACGGGGGTGTTAGTGTCCCTCACACGGTGCAGCAGCCCTTGTTGTTTCCTTCCCTGCAGCAAAGTGCCTTTTTCTCCTCTCTCTTCCTCTTTCTCCTCAGCCGGGAACGGGGAATCTACTCCCCTGTAGTGATCCGGGTACCCAGGTACCGAGGGGCCACCGCCCTGCTCCGGCTACCTGTTCTGGCCCCTTCCTCACTACGGCCTGCCCCGGCCCTTTTGGAGAACGCTTCACTCCCAGCCTGGGAGCTAACTCCAGACCTCTGTCCTGTCTGCCCTCCACACACTCTCTGCTCCAGCCCCTCCCCTCTCCTCTCCTTTTCCCTTACACTGGGGCTGTGGCTTGTCTGGCTGCACCGGTGTGAGATCAGATTACCAAGGAGGAATAACTCTTTCTGTGACAACCTGGCTGTGCCAGGGCGTCACACACCCCCTTGGTAAACCACGGCCCGTCCTCGGGCCGTCGAGGCACCAACATTTTATTAAACTGGAAAAGAATAAAACATTTTAAACATTTTCACACATGCATTTTCAATAATAGCAACGTAACGAGTCCTTTAGTCACCCACCCAAACAACCTAGCCTTGGTGCTGCCCCTAAAACCCAGGCAGCACCCCTTGACCCCAGTCCAGGAACAGCCCCAAATTGGTCAACGGGACCGGTACTTCGCTGCCGTTGCGGCCGGGCGGACTGCCGGAGCCGTCGTCATCTCCGTCGCGGCCGGGCGGACTGCCGGGGCCGGTGGCAGGGTGGTGACAAAGGTGAGGCCTGGGGACCCCAGGTCTGGGTCCTGCCCAACAGGCGCTGCGGGCTCCGCTACCGGTAACAGGGGTAACGGGTCGGTGCATCGCTGCGGCGGCCTCTCCAGGAACCAAATGTTGGCAGAGTCCTGGCGTCCCTGCCTTTACAGTCCTTGTCACATAAGCTGCGGTTCCTTCTTTCTGCTCCCCCTTGGTACTCGGGAGCAGTCCTTCCAGCAACTTTCAAAGTTTCCCTTTCGCTTCCGGTCCTCCGGAGCTTCACTTCCGCCCGCGTTCTCAGGGGGCGGAGCCTCTTTTTCGCGCCCACCGCTCGGAGAAGAAGGCGCCAAGTTGTTGTTTTTGGCGCCTAAAATGGCGGCTAAAATGGCGGGCTTCGGGATTTTTCCTCAGCGGGACGCCGCTGACGGACGGGGCAAGGCGCACTTCCTCCAGGTAACTGGATGGGTTCGATCCTGTTCGTGACGCCAAGTGTTTCGCCCGGGGACCAGGGGGTACTCAGATCCGGGCCACAGAGTCACTTCTGTGGGTATCACGATGGCGTGACCCGGTCTGTGATCCCAGGCTCCACAGTAAAAGGGGGGTATTTGGGTGTTGGGATATTGTCCGTGACGCCACCCACAGTTGTGGTGATTGTGGAACACCACCGCTGCTCTGGACGGGGATCCCGGGAGCGATGATATGGAGCAGCTAGATGTTATTTCTCCCCTCCGTGGGTAGGGGGTTGGTTGTCCCGGGGCCCGATGATGGGGTAAGCAGGGAACAGGGCGCAGTGCTGCAGTGCGGTGCCTGAGGGCACGGGTGTACTCACAAGAAAGTCACACGGAGTCACTGGTGAACTAAGAATTGCCGGTGTCCGCAGCCTTCGGTACGGGGGTGTTAGTGTCCCTCACACGGTGCAGCAGCCCTTGTTGTTTCCTTCCCTGCAGCAAAGTGCCTTTTTCTCCTCTCTCTTCCTCTTTCTCCTCAGCCGGGAACGGGGAATCTACTCCCCTGTAGTGATCCGGGTACCCAGGTACCGAGGGGCCACCGCCCTGCTCCGGCTACCTGTTCTGGCCCCTTCCTCACTACGGCCTGCCCCGGCCCTTTTGGAGAACGCTTCACTCCCAGCCTGGGAGCTAACTCCAGACCTCTGTCCTGTCTGCCCTCCACACACTCTCTGCTCCAGCCCCTCCCCTCTCCTCTCCTTTTCCCTTACACTGGGGCTGTGGCTTGTCTGGCTGCACCGGTGTGAGATCAGATTACCAAGGAGGATTAACTCTTTCTGTGACAACCTGGCTGTGCCAGGGCGTCACAATCTATTTTTTCCATGAACAGCAATCCATATTTATCCTTGAACCAAAAAAAACAACATTTATTCAAATATAGTTGGATCACATTTTGGAACATCAACACAACTCTCCAAACCATGTCTCCTCTTCACCTTTAGACTCCTGCAATTGAGAGACGTTTAGTCACATGACGTGATGTCACAAAGGTCCTTAAGCAGTCTTATCATCAATGCTGGGGCCCCTAGGAAAATAGGGGCCTTGTGAAATTGCTCAGTTTGCACTCCCTTCTCCCTAATGCCAGTCCTGCATACTAGCCTATCTCCTATTCAGCTCTTTTAGACACCTGCCATTAAGAGACCTTTGGTCACATGACTGTGAAGTCAACAAAGGTCCTTAAAAAATCTTAACCTCAGAATCCAAAAGTTAGGGCCCCTAAGAAAGTGGGGACCCTGAGATATTATGCAGTTTGACACCCCCTAACGCTGCCTCTGACTGTAACTAGGGCTTATTGTTTGAATAGTGCTTATATTTCTATAATACTCCAACATTTCTGTAAAATCATGCTAGGGCTTATTTTCAGAGTAGGCATCATTTTCGGGGAAACAGGATACTAACCACTGGAGGATTCCAAACTGCAGGCCACCCTTTATTTACTTAATTATTTTACTTGCTTATAATTAATCACACCACTTTAATGACATAATCATCATTGTGCCCACTGGGGCTTGCAAGATAAACACTTTGATAAATGTTCTAGTAGTACTACTGACATAACATTGAAAACGGTCCTAAATAATCAAACAAAATCTAACCCTAAAAATGTATTAATGTATATGGGCTTGTTCACATGTTGGGTTTTTGCCCCATTTTTCCACAGAAAAAACATAGGATATTACTGTACCAGCAAAGTGAATGATATTTCTGAAATCTCATTCACGATATCTAGGCTTTTTTTTTGCACATTTGAACCTGTTTCATATTGGTAACGTTAATTTGTTCAGCGTTTTTGTAGCGTTTTTCACCCATTTAAATAAATCAAGAAAAGAATGTATCAAAAAACGTATAAAAAAATGCAAGCAAAAAAACCTACAAAAATGTACATATTTTACACAGCGTCTTTCCTGCGAAGACTCTAGTATGTGTACCAGATTTTTCTGCTTCAACTATCGAATGTGTAGACATGTCCTATCATTTACAACTGGATCTTTGAGTCAAGGGAAGTTGCATGCTTTGCGTGCGTCTTTGGCAACACTCCTCACAGCTAGCGATGATTGAGCGTGCTCTGCATTGTGATCGAGCATTGGGTACTCGGACCCGCTCGTTACTCGGCCAAGGATTCCTAGTACTCTATATACTCGAGTTCCCACCCTGTGTACTCTCTCGTTGCATGCATATTACAGGGGTGGGCAATTCATTTTTAATTTATATTTGTTTACAGGGTGCAGCCAGGCCCATTAATGGTGAGCTTGTAAACTAGAGGCCTGTACTTCTGTGATGCACGGAGAGAGTGCTGATCAGCTTAATCGAATATTAGGGATGTACACACGTAGTCAACATTGTTGGTACCCCTAGTTTAATGAAAGAAAAACCCACAATGGTCACAGAAATAACTATAATCTATGAAAATAAACAAATGAAGGTCAGACATTGCTTTTCTGCTTCCACAGAATTAAAAAAAAACAAAACTCATGAAGTAGGCCTGGACAGAAATGATGGTACTCCTGAAAATAATGCGACAAAAGAGACATGTTAAATCAAGGTGTGTTCACTAATTAGCATCACAGGTGTCTACAATCCTGTAATCAGTCAGTGGGTCTGTATATAGGGCTACAGATACTCACTGTGCTGTTTGGTGACATGGTGTGTACCACACTCAACATGAACCAGAGAAAGCGAAGGAAAGAGTTGTCTCAGGAGATTAGAAAGAAAATTATAGACAAGCATGTTAAAGGTAAAGTTTATAATACCATCTCCAAGAAGATTGATGTCCTTGTGACTAGAGTTGCACATATTCAGAAATTTAAGATCCATGGGACTGTAGCCAACCTCCCTGGACGTGGCAGCAGGAGGAAAATTAATGACAAATCAAAGAGATGGATAATATGAATGGTAACAAAATAGCCCAGAAAAACTTCTAAAGAGATTATAGGTGAACTTCAAGCTCAAGAAACATCAGTGTCAGATCGCACCATCCGTCATTGTTTGAGCCAAAGTGGACTTCATGGGAGACGACCAAGGAGGACACCATTGTTGAAAAAAAAAACATGAAAAAGCCAGACTCAAATTTGCTAATCTACATGTTGAAAAGCCACAGAGTTTCTAGAAGAATGTCCTATGGACAGATGAGACAGAAATGGAACTTCTTGGCAAGGCACATCAACTCTATGTTCACAGATGGAAAAATGAAGCATATCAAGAAAAGAACACTATCCCTTCTGTAAAACATGGAGGAGGCTCTGTTATGTTCTGGGGCTGCTTTGCTGCATCTGGCACAAGGTGTATGAATCTGTACAGGGTACAATGAAATCTCAAGACTATCAAGGGATTCTAGAGAGAAATGTTCTGCTCAGTGTCAGAAAGCTTGGTCTCACAGGTCATGGGTCTTGCAATAGGATAATGACCCAAAACACACAGCTAAAAACACCCAAGAATGGCTAAGAGGAAAAGTTTGGACTATTCTGAAGGGGCCTTCTATGAGCCCTGATCTAAATCCTATTGAGCATCTTTGGAAAGAGCTGAAACATGTCGTCTGGAAAAGGCAACCTTCAAACACGAGACAACTGGAGCAGTTTTCTCTTGAGGAGTGGTCAAAATACCTGTCGAGAGGTGCAGAAGTCTCATTGACAGTTACAGAAATCGTTTGATTGCAGTGATTGCCTCAAAAGGTTGTGCAACAAAATATTAAGTTAAGGGACCATCATTTCTGTCTGGGCCTATTTCATGAGTTTTATTATTTTTTAAATTCTGTGGAAGCAGAAAAGCAGCAATGTCTGACTTTCATTTGTTCCTTTTCGTCGATTTTTTACTTATTATTACTTTTATCAGATTCAAGTTATTTCTGTATCCATTGTGGGTTCTTCTTTCATTAATTGAGGGGAACCAACAATTTTGGCCATACAGTTAGGTCCAGAAATATTTGGACAGTGACACAATTTTCGCGAGTTGGGCTCTGCATGCCACCACATTGGATTTGAAATGAAACCTCTACAACAGAATTCAAGTGCAGATTGTAACGTTTAATTTGAAGGTTTGAACAAAAATATCTGATAGAAATTGTAGGAATTGTACACATTTCTTTACAAACACTCCACATTTTAGGAGGTCAAAAGTAATTGGACAAATAAACCAAACCCAAACAAAATATTTTTATTTTCAATATTTTGTTGCGAATCCTTTGGAGGCAATCACTGCCTTAAGTCTGGAACCCATGGACATCACCAAACGCTGGGTTTCCTCCTTCTTAATGCTTTGCCAGGCCTTTACAGCCGCAGCCTTCAGGTCTTGCTTGTTTGTGGGTCTTTCCGTCTTAAGTCTGGATTTGAGCAAGTGAAATGCATGCTCAATTGGGTTAAGATCTGGTGATTGACTTGGCCATTGCAGAATGTTCCACTTTTTTTCACTCATGAACTCCTGGGTAGCTTTGGCTGTATGCTTGGGGTCATTGTCCATCTGTACTATGAAGCGCCGTCCGATCAACTTTGCGGCATTTGGCTGAATCTGGGCTGAAAGTATATCCCGGTACACTTCAGAATTCATCCGGCTACTCTTGTCTGCTGTTATGTCATCAATAAACACAAGTGACCCAGTGCCATTGAAAGCCATGCATGCCCATGCCATCACGTTGCCTCCACCATGTTTTACAGAGGATGTGGTGTGCCTTGGATCATGTGCCGTTCCCTTTCTTCTCCAAACTTTTTTCTTCCCATCATTCTGGTACAGGTTGATCTTTGTCTCATCTGTCCATAGAATACTTTTCCAGAACTGAGCTGGCTTCATGAGGTGTTTTTCAGCAAATTTAACTCTGGCCTGTCTATTTTTGGAATTGATGAATGATTTGCATCTAGATGTGAACCCTTTGTATTTATTTTCATGGAGTCTTCTCTTTACTGTTGACTTAGAGACAGATACACCTACTTCACTGAGAGTGTTCTGGACTTCAGTTGATGTTGTGAACGGGTTCTTCTTCACCAAAGAAAGTATGCGGCGATCATCCACCACTGTTGTCATCCGTGGACGCCCAGGCCTTTTTGAGTTCCCAAGCTCACCAGTCAATTCCTTTTTTCTCAGAATGTACCTGACTGTTGATTTTGCTACTCCAAGCATGTCTGCTATCTCTCTGATGGATTTTTTCTTTTTTTTCAGCCTCAGGATGTTCTGCTTCACCTCTATTGAGAGTTCCTTAGACTGCATGTTGTCTGGTCACAGCAACAGCTTCCAAATGCAAAACCACACACCTGTAATCAACCCCAGACCTTTTAACTACTTCATTGATTACAGGTTAACGAGGGAGACGCCTTCAGAGTTAATTGCAGCCCTTAGAGTCCCTTGTCCAATTACTTTTGGTCCCTTGAAAAAGAGGAGGCTATGCATTATAGAGCTATGATTCCTAAACCCTTTCTCCGATTTGGATGTGAAAACTCTCATATTGCAGCTGGGAGTGTGCACTTTCAGCCCATATTATATATATAATTGTATTTCTGAACATGTTTTTGTAAACAGCTAAAATAACAAAACTTGTGTCACTGTCCAAATATTTCTGGCCCTGACTGTACGTGTATAATAGGCTGTTGGCCGGGCACTGTGTGTAACTTGCGCCCTATTGCAAGCTTCATCTTTGTGCAATTCTAATACTGGGCAATCACCCCTTCCATGAACTGGCAGGGTGAGACTGGTTGTTTAATCAGTATTTTGCATCTGTGTTACCTCCCTTATTAAGGGGTCTGCTGCATCCTGTTTGTGCATTTATTTCTGTGACCTTGGCTAGTAAATACTACTGCATCTTTGCTACGTTTACAATTTATTTTTCCAATACCTGATTAAAGGAGTTGGTGGGACATCTGTAGGACAGTCAACAATATAAGATTGGTGGGAGTCCGACACCCAGCACACCACCGATCAGCTGAACACATCTCCATTCAGTATGTAGCTTTCTAGAACCTTCTATTGTAGAACAGATCCTCATCTTTTGAATCGGAGCTGCTCTGCAGTATCCAGGCGCAACTGCTACACATGGAATCAATCTGTATTGAGCAGCTCCGCTCAATTTATTTATATCCAGAGCAGTTTGATGGGTGTTCTGGGTGTCAGACTGACACTGATATTGTATTAATGACCAATTCTACAAATAATTTAAAAATGACAAAATTAATATTGAGAGTAATTAAAGGTTTTTGACATTATTCTTTTTTATTAATAGCCTATCCTTAGGACAGTTCATCAATATCTCTGAGCAGCCCCACCAAGTAACTATTACTGATGCTGGTGGCAGATGGAATTTCTTGTTACGGTTGCTGTGGCACTGGAGACTATGTTCAGATTTCTTGCTACTGCACATGTGCGAGCACTGGAGACTATGTTTGGATTTCTTGCTACTGCACATGTGCAAGCGCTGGAGACTAAGTCCTATCTTGGAGCCATTGCACATGTGCGGGTGACATCATCGCTGACACGAGGTCACATGTCTCTGACACCTTCTAAGCTGATTGGCCGCTGGTCATGTGCTTGTGACACGTGGTCACATGTCTCTGACACCTTCTATGTCGATTGGTCGCTGGTCATGTGCTTGTGACGCTTTGCTCGGTGATAGGCCAGCGTGACGTCATTGTTGTCATTCTGGCAGCGGATTGACTCCGGTGTCCTCCATCTTGGATAAGACACAGAGTCTATATAAGACCCTGATGCATGCCGCCCGGTGCTCAGTCCTCTTGGTTCATGCATGAGAGTAGACACTCTGTGCACGTCCCTCTAGGCATCTCTCTGTCTATGCTAGGTGAGCGTTACCGGCAGGGTAGCGTTCTTATACCTTACAGCTTCGGCTGCGGTCCGTATCCTTACCTCTTAGTGAAGCGGACATAGGCAGGTGCCTGAGGCACATGGTCCGGCTGGGCCTTGTGATTCTACTCGTAGGTGGACGTTGCCACTAGGGTAACGTTCCTTATACTGCGTCTGGCAGTTGTTCGTATCCTCGCACACTAGGGGAGCGAACATAGGTAGGAGCTTTGTGCGGCTTATGCTGCTGTCCGTCTCTTTTGCACCACTAGTGGAGCGGACCTAGGCAAGTGCCATATCTAGTGGTTCGTGTCCTCACACACTAGTGGAGCGAACGCAGGTAGGAGCTTTGTGCGGCTTACGCTGCTGTCCGTCTCCTGGCACCGCTAGTGGAACGGACCTAGGTAGGTGCCATTTCACACTCACTGCTTTTGTCTCTGTGACCATTAACAGAGACCATACCACACACCCTCCAAGTAAGGGAGGAATTGCTTTATTTTCTAATTATATTCCTCTGTGAGTTTAACAGAGGTATTGCACTCTGCACTTGTGCTATTACTATTTACAGTGGCACACTTATATACCCCTTATCCTCTGCCTTAGTCTGCAGCAGAGTCTTTGCACGGTGGACCCTGACTGTCTGATATTCCTTTGGGTTTTATTATCAGACAGCCCCCCGTAACAGTTCTTGGATGTTGCTGGAACACAGAAGCTATGTTTCTCCAGTAGTTGCAGCCAACAAGGGTTGATCTGTAGTGCCCGTCCACGGCCACCAAAGTGTTAACAAAGCTGCTCTGTTCCATCAGCATCCGAGAACTTCTGGCTGCTGGTGGTGCCACTAACAGCTGATCAGCAGCAGTGGCGGATATTACACCACCATTTTTCGAATATTGATAGCCTATCCTTTGGATAGGCCATCAATAAAAAGGCAGTGGCCAACCTCTTTAAATTCAGCCTAGTGGTTTGGCTCTTCATAACAGTCCCAGTTTCTCCCTTTTTCCCTCAGAAAAAAACAAATGCCCGTCCCTGACTTAGAAGATTCAGAAGGTACAAATAAGGTGTTATGTATATTCAGCTAATCAAAATATCTTCCCAGTAACTCTGTAATAATTCACTCATTTTATCTATGCCAATTCAAACTTTCATTTCCATATTAATCTATGTTGATGTACTGTAGCTTGCAAATTCAGCGAGATAGACTTCATAGCCAAAAACGTAAATAGAGAGAGGATTAACATTATGCCTCTAGAGTGGACTTTGGAAAAGATAATCATTTCTTACGTTTCATAGGAACAGTCCATTCACAAATCAATATGATGTTCTAAGGAAATACATTTTTGATATGATGAGGCAACAATAATATTAATAATTAAAATATTGAATATATTAAAAGTATATATTGGTCATCACTGCCACAATATAGATTAGTGTAGAGGCTATCTATGATCTCCAACTACATTCAGATCCTCCAATAGTATGGGTGGGTTCAAATTTTCAACATGCTCCCTGCTTGCCATATGTGATACTTGTGGTGTAAGTTGCCACAGAAAAGTATTCCTACTCAATAAAATAAAGTAGCTGCCAAACCAGATTAACCCCTGCCATATACATTATGGCTTTGGGAAACTGCAGCTTCCAGTATGATCTGAACAATGGTAAGAATATGCTATACACATGGGCCCCACATAACCTCCTATACACAGTGCATAAGCCCCACATAGCCACCGATATACAGTATATGACACCCACATATCCTCCTATATACATGAGCCCCACGTAGCCTCCTATATACATGAGCCCCACATAGCCTCCTATATACATGAGCTCAACACAGCCCCCTACTGTATATACATGATCTCCACATAGCCTCCTATACACAGTGCATGAGCCCCATATAGCCACTGATATACATGAGCCCCACATATCCTCATATACATGAGCCCCACATAGCCTCATATATACATTAGCCCCCACATAGCCTCCTATATACATGAGCCCCACATAGCCTCCTATATACATTAGCTCCCACACAGCCAGCTATATACATAAGCCCCCACATAGCCTCCTATATACATGAGCCCCACATAGCCTCCTATATACATGAGCCCAACACAGCCCCCTATATACATGATCTCCACATAGCCTCCTATACACAGTGAATGAGCCCCACATAGCCACCGATATACATGAGTGATGGGAATACATTTTCCAGTTCGGGGCTCCCTCTTGTGGTCAGTGCTGGCGGTGCTGTTGATTTGTGGAATCACCTGTCACAAGTCACCTGTCAATTACTGGCAATCAGGTCTCTCAGATTGGGGTATATAGCCGAGTAGTTTTCTCCTGTTACTTGCCGGTGCTCAATGGCTATCCTGTGTGTTAAGGACATTCTGAATTCAGCCCTGCTCTCTAGCAGAACTCCTTTCAGATAAATTGGTCTTGTACCTCTGCTTTTTGTTTCCACTTTTTTTTTGTTTTTCTGCTTTGATACTAATGCTTGATTTCTATTTTGCCTGTGTGGAGTTCCTGGTGGAACTGGATCATTCCCTCCTGGGAGTGTCTGTGTACTTAGCTCCATGATTCTGCAATGTTTTGTGTTTTGTCATGATTGGTATTAATTCAGTCTCTCATCTATATTAGTGTTTTGGATCACAGTAACATCAGAGTGCTGATTAGTGGTGGAGAGGCCGTTTGGTCTCAGGATTTTTTTATGGCAGACGTGCGGGTATTTTTTGGGGTTTTTACGGCTACAGACACTACTACTTCCTATCCTTTACTATAAAGATAGATTGGGCCTCATCTTTGCTAATCTGTTTTCTGGATATGTATTGTGTTTTCTTATATCACCGTAGTCTTTACATGTGGGGGGCTATCTATATCTTTGGGGCTTGCTCCGAGGCAGATTAGGTTTTCTTATATTTCTATCTGTAAGAATATTTAGTTCTCCGGCTGTGTCGAGACGACTAGGTAATCGTAGGCTCTTCCCACGGCTACTTTTAGTTGTGTGTCAGGATTAGGTCTAAAGTCCATTAAGGTTCCAGCCACTCTGGTTACTTTTTGGGTTTCCGCATTTTTTTGATCCTTCTCAGTCCCTGAATCATAACACATGAGCCCCACATATTCTCTTATATACATGAGCCCCACATAGCCTACTATATACATTAGCCCTCACATAGCTTCCTATATACATGAGCCCCACGTAGCCTCCTATATACCTTAGCCCCACATAGCCTCCTATATACATGAGCCCAACACAGCCCCTTATATACATGATCCCCACATAACCTCCTATATACATGAGCCCTACATAGCTCTCTCTACAGTATACAGTACACATTCATACAAGAAAAAACAAACAAAAAACACATATCACACTCCGATTTCCCAGTGCGCTGCTGCACTGACCCTCCACACAGCTCACTTCCACGCTAATTGGTGGAAGAAGTTGCCGGCAGCCCTGCCTCCACCAATGTATTCACTGCTATCTGCAGGATGCGAATAGTGGTAATGTAGGGCAGCGAGCAGCAAAGGCAGCGGAGGGAATACTGCAGCCCATGGTCCACTGTTTTGAGCTCTTTGGCTGTCTCGGTCTGCTGCCAGACTGGAACAGCCTAAGTGCCAGATGTGGCCTGCGGCTGCACTTTTCCCAGTCCTGGTCTAAAGGAAATGTTTCTCCTTGTGAAGAGTGCCAAGTCGGTGTAAGAAGATTTATAAACCAATACTCCTCTGGGAAATTATATATGCAAATAGCCTCTTCAGAGTGGACTGAAACTCTAGTGCCACCTACTGGATGAAGCAATAGCTTTGCACTGATCAGTGGCAAACACCCCTAAACACTTCTGCAAATGGAGTTCCTGGTTTGGCTTCTTATCCTAAGGAATATCATAAAGCTCATTAAAGGGTTGATATTGACTCTTAGGGTGCATGCCCACGATCAGTATTTGCAGCAGTTTGGACGCAGCATACGTCAGCTGCGTCCAAACCGCTGCGTTCTACAGTACAGGCATAGTGGACAGGATTTCTATAATTCCCGTGACAACTATGCTTGTTTTTTCCGTAGCAAACACTGACCTGCGGAGCGGCTTTCCAGACCGCAGCATGTCAATTGTTTGCTGCGGAATTGCCTGCATCCTCCATAGGGCGAACACAAGCAGGAGACCGCAGAGCATGGAACCCTGATCGTGGGTACTGGCAGCTGCAGTCTCCTGCATTCTCCTGCGGAGGAGACGCGCGGCCTCCCCGGTCAGGACTCGCTGCGTTCTGAACGCAGTGAATTTTGATCGTGGGCACATACCCTTGGGATTTCAACATCCAATGGATGGCACTAAGGTTCAAGTCCTCGTCCTCTCTGAGGAGGTGATATACATATTTAAATTTCCAGAGGAACATTGCATGGACGCAAAGAGAAACTTTACCTGTTAAAACCATTTTCAGAGGCCTCTTACATAGCTAAATCAGTTCTCCTGCTTTATACTTATGAGGGACAAACACCCTGAAACACATCTGCAAATGCAGTGCCTGGTTTTCCTTTTTAACCTAAATCCTGTGACAAGGCTTATTAAAGTTGATATTGACTTTGCTGCATCCAATAGTTGACTCTAGAGTAAGCAAAAGGTACAGTATATCAGTTCACCACTTAGAGTCCTTATAAGAGAAGCCCAGCAGATTCATTAGTCCAATGCACGGATCCCAGTGGCCGGTGTCCACATTAAATACAGGAAAGAAAGATGAAGATCTAGCACCATTTTATATATTTTATAGTCTTTAAAAAGAGGATTACACCATCTTCATCATCAAATCAGAGACACATGACGCGTTTCGAACACTGAAATGTTCTTGATCACATGACACATAAGATCACATATATATATATATATATAAATACACATCTATTTAAACGGATATGACATACCTTAGGGAGGAGGGGGAGAGGGGGCCGGGAGGGATGGGAAGAACTATATAATTCAGGTGAATTGATAATTGCTAATTACATTATATGAATGAACAGACAAATAGTTAGATAAACCATCTAACCTTATACAAAAAATATATATATATATAAATACACATCTATTTAAACGGATATGACATACCTTAGGAAGGAGGGGGAGAGGGGGCCAGGAGGGATGGGAAGAACTATATAATTCAGGTGAATTGATAATTGCTAATTACATTATATGAATGAACAGACAAATAGTTAAATAAACCATCTAACCTTATACAAAAAAATATCAAATACATTGAGAAATAAAAAGAACTGTTATACAGTTAGGTCCAGAAATATTTGGACAGTGACACAATTTTCGCGAGTTGGGCTCTGCATGCCACCACATTGGATTTGAAATGAAACCTCTACAACAGAATTCAAGTGCAGATTGTAACGTTTAATTTGAAGGTTTGAACAAAAATATCTGATAGAAATTGTAGGAATTGTACACATTTCTTTACAAACACTCCACATTTTAGGAGGTCAAAAGTAATTGGACAAATAAACCAAACCCAAACAAAATATTTTTATTTTCAATATTTTGTTGTGAATCCTTTGGAGGCAATCACTGCCTTAAGTCTGGAACCCATGGACATCACCAAACGCTGGGTTTCCTCCTTCTTAATGCTTTGCCTGGCCTTTACAGCCGCAGCCTTCAGGTCTTGCTTGTTTGTGGGTCTTTCCGTCTTAAGTCTGGATTTGAGCAAGTGAAATGCATGCTCAATTGGGTTAAGATCTGGTGATTGACTTGGCCATTGCAGAATGTTCCACTTTTTTGCACTCATGAACTCCTGGGTAGCTTTGGCTGTATGCTTGGGGTCATTGTCCATCTGTACTATGAAGCACCGTCCGATCAACTTTGCGGCATTTGGCTGAATCTGGGCTGAAAGTATATCCCGGTACACTTCAGAATTCATCCGGCTACTCTTGTCTGCTGTTATGTCATCAATAAACACAAGTGACCCAGTGCCATTGAAAGCCATGCATGCCCATGCCATCACGTTGCCTCCACCATGTTTTACAGAGGATGTGGTGTGCCTTGGATCATGTGCCGTTCCCTTTCTTCTCCAAACTTTTTTCTTCTCATCATTCTGGTACAGGTTGATCTTGGTCTCATCTGTCCATAGAATACTTTTCCAGAACTGAGCGGGCTTCATGAGGTGTTTTTCAGCAAATTTAACTCCGGTCTGTCTATTTTTGGAATTGATGAATGGTTTGCATCTAGATGTGAACCCTTTGTATTTACTTTCATGGAGTCTTCTCTTTACTGTTGACTTAGAGACAGATACACCTACTTCACTGAGAGTGTTCTGGACTTCAGTTGATGTTGTGAACGGGTTCTTCTTTACCAAAGAAAGTATGCGGCGATCATCCACCACTGTTGTCATCCGTGGACGCCCAGGCCTTTCTGAGTTCCCAAGCTCACCAGTCAATTCCTTTTTTCTCAGAATGTACCCGACTGTTGATTTTGCTACTCAAAGCATGTCTGCTATCTCTCTGATGGATTTTTTCTTTTTTTCAGCCTCAGGATGTTCTGCTTCACCTCAATTGAGAGTTCCTTAGACCGCATGTTGTCTGGTCACAGCAACAGCTTCCAAATGCAAAACCACACACCTGTAATCAACCCCAGACCTTTTAACTACTTCATTGATTACAGGTTAACATGGGAGACGCCTTCAGAGTTAATTGCAGCCCTTAGAGTCCCTTGTCCAATTACTTTTGGTCCCTTGAAAAAGAGGAGGCTATGCATTACAGAGCTATGATTCCTAAACCCTTTCTCCGATTCGGATGTGAAAACTCTCATATTGCAGCTGGGAGTGTGCACTTTCAGCCCATATTATATATATAATTGTATTTCTGAACATGTTTTTGTAAACAGCTAAAATAACAAAACTTGTGTCACTGTCCAAATATTTCTGGACCTAACTGTATGTGTTATTATGAAACTTTTTTTTTTTACAAGGTTATATGAAGGCTTAGACATGAAATTTATTGCTCTAATAAAACTACATTGGATCATGTCAATAATTTTGACTTAGGGGAAAACGGGCTTCTAGTTGCAAGATCCAGAAGGCTTCTTGTGTGAGAAGCCTCTTGCTTCAGTTTCCTCCCCTGTGTGGTTTTCTAACCCGTTCTCTCCCTTTAACTATTAGGGATTGAGTATTACCTCTGTGAACGTCTCTGAAGTGCTTAGAGAGACCTGAGATGGACCGAGTGATGAGTGAAGTTGTCGGTACTGCTGTGGATAAGTGCTCTTCTATTCTTTTCTTAAGCATGCTTGTGGTGCAACCTATATAATATTTCTCGCACGAAACACGTGTACTTTCACAGTTGATAAGAGATTTAATGGGGAAACATTTCTTATTTTTGTTGTTACGAAAGCAATCAGTTTGATGATTGAAACCACACAGCCTGCATTTAGACTTCCCACATTTAAAAAAAGCCTTTGTACCTTAGCCATGCTGCTTTGTCTTTAATCTGAGTAGTAAAAAGACTGGGTGAGACATAATTGCCTTTGGATTTTGATTTGCAGGATACGCACTTGATACCGTTACTCAAGATTTTGGACAATGTATTGTCTTGGTACAGAATGGGTAAGAATTTTTTAATGTGCTAAAGTGTGTTGTGGAAACCTCTTTCCTGGGAGAGATAATTTGGGGTGAGATCCAAGGGATCTCCAGATGTACCAATGTTGGACCAATTTTTAGTGATGCATCGGAGACAAGAACACAGACAACCAGTATGTGTCAGTGTATCAGCCTTGTCTAAAGGTCCAGTCACACTAAGCAACTTACCAGCGATCCCAACAACGATAGGGATCGCTGGTAAGTTGCTAGGAGGTTGCTGGTGAGATGTCACACTGCGACGCTCCAGCGATCCCACCAGCAACCTGACCTGGCAGGGATCGCTGGAGCGTGGCTACACGAGTTGCTGGTGAGCTCACCAGCAACCCGTGACCAGCCCCCAGCGCCGCGTGGAAGATGCTGCGCTTGGTAACTAAGGTAAATATCGGGTAACCAACCCGATATTTACCTTGGTTACCAGCGCACGGAGCTACACGTGCAGGGAGCAGCGCACACTGAGCGCTGGCTCCCTGCTCTCCTAGTTACAGCACACATCGGGTTAATTACCCGATGTGTGCTGCAGCTACATGTGCACAGAGCAGGGAGCAGCGCACAATGCTTAGCGCTGGCTCCCTGCTCTCCTAGCTACAGCACACATCGGGTTAATTAACCCGATGTGTCCTGCAGCTACATGTGCACAGAGCAGGAGCCGGCACTGACAGTGAGAGCGGCGGAGGCTGGTAACAAAGGTAAATATCGGGTAACCAAGGACAGGGCTTCTTGGTTACCCGATGTTTACATTGGTTACCAGCCTCCGCAGAAGCCGGCTCCTGCTGCCTGCACATTTAGTTGTTGCTGTCTCGCTGTCACACACAGCGATCTGTGCTTCACAGCGGGACAGCAACAACTAAAAAATGGCCCAGGACATTCAGCAACAACCAACGACCTCACAGCAGGGGCCAGGTTGTTGCTGGATGTCACACACAGCAACATCGCTAGCAACGTCACAAAAGTTGTTCGTTAGCAGCGATGTTGCTAGCGATGTTGCTTAGTGTGACGGGGCCTTTACTTCACTTGATAAAGCACACATATTTAATATAACCACAGAAGAAAGGGAATGGCTTAGTCTTTATCCAAAAGCAGATAGGTTTCACAACACAAAGTCCATGAACCATAGGCCCTGCTGGAAACAGTTTGAAGAAGGATTAAGACTGTCTGAGAATTTAGTCATAAAATGTAGCAATACAAATACGTAAAATACGCTGTGTAAGGGATTTCTGAACAACACTTACAATCAATATGCTAAACATAAAATTATCAAAGATATATAACGATATAAATTGTCTAAATGATAATCAATACAAGATATAAAATATTCACCATAACAAGGGTGCTTAAAACACAGGAGGATTTATATTAGGCTCAGAGAAAGCTCTATGCCTCCTCTACGAATAATTACCAGTAGAATAGGAGGATAACCGGCATATACAATAAAATGCAGTTTGTATCCTCGTTCTAATAAACGTTTTTGTATATTTGTATTTCTGGCTTCAAAGTCTGGCTCAGTGGAACAAAGTCGACGGGCTCTTATGCTTTCACCCACTGGCAGATTTCGTATCACAGGAGCCGGTTGGCAACTCTCTTCATGCAGCAGGGTGTTGCCACGTGTGGCTTTGCGGAATGAGGGAATCCTGCCTGACTGTTCCGAACCCCATAAGGAAACATCCAGGAAAGGGACACTATCCATATAAGTGCCAATCGTGAAACGCAGGTTCATATCATTTTTGTTTAGGTATACACTAAACTGTTTCAGGAGATCCCCATTGTTATGGTCCTGTTTGTGTTCCCAAATGATTAAGATGTCGTCTATATATCTTGCATGCCACCTGATAAAGTAAAAAAATGGGTTGTTTATTGACTGTATATAAACTCTCTCCCACCAAGACATAAACAGATTTGCCAAGGTGGGAGAGAATTTTGCCTCATTGGACAGCCACGAATTTGAACAAAAAAAGGGTATTGAAACTAAAAAAAATTGCTTTTGAGTAAGATGCGAGTGACCGAGATAATATACCTATTGAACATGGGGGGATGAGAATTCAATTTCTTCAAATGAAAATTCAGTGCTTCTAAAGACCAATCATGTGGTGTTCAAGAATACAGGGAGACAACATCACAGTTAACCCATGAAGAATTATGTGTCCAGTTTACATGTTGTAATGCCTCCAAAAGGTGTTTGGTATCTTGGATGTAACCTGTACTTCTTTTGAGGTTGAGTTTGAGAAAGGTCATGTTATCCTTTTGACGACACGCGTCACACTATTGGGTGTTTTGTGCACTATGATGTAAAATAAAGAAAGGAAGAATGGAAAGAAAAATCTGCGAGTGCCGATCCCTATTATTTATTTGGATGTAACCTGTAGTGATCTGCACCAGGGGTTGCAGCATATTATCCACCCATGTGGACAAGCATTCTGTAAGAGAACCTATGCCCGCAACAATGGAGTGAAAACAAGGGGGAAACCAGATTTGTGAGCCTTAGACAGAGCTTGAAATATAGGAATAACCGGGGGGTCAATGAGAAGATACTCACACATTTTTTCAGTGATATAACCTAAACAAATGCCCTCTTGTAGAATTTTCGTGAGTTCTTTTTTATTTTTTGTTGTAGGATCACAAGACAAGGGAATCCCTATCAGAGAGCATAGACATGACACAATATCTATATAAACCACTATCTAAGACTACTTTGCAACCCCCTTTGTCCGACTGTTTAATTGTAATTTGGTCTAGTTTCAAGAGCTCATTAAGTGCTTTGATTTGAGATATTTTATGGTTAAAGGAGGGATTTGACAGTGTGTCTAATAGATTTTTAAATCTTTTTCAACTATTTCCTGATACACATTCATTGAAGGAGACCTAGATGTAATGGGAAAGAATTCAGGATTCAGTGTATGAAAAGGAGGTACAAAGTTCCTAAATGCAGTATTAGTGGAATCTGACTGTTGGCAATCCTTAAAGTCCTGGTGGAAATTTGTTTTTTAACTACATATGAAGGGGTATGATTTCAGTTCCGATCGAATCGTCAGGAAAAGTAATAGTATTCATGATTTCATTTTCTTGAAAAAAGTGTTTTTTTACCGTGAGTAATCACAAACTTATTTACATCTTTCAGGGTTTGGAAGAGGTCACCATGAGTAGTTGGTACAAAATGTAGTCCTTTTTTCAGGACCTCGAGTTGGGGAGTTGTGGGAAGGGTTACCGATAGGTTGATGACTGTGAAATTCAAGTCTAATACATTCTCAATTGTTGTTACTTCAGCCCCTATTGTCTCGAATGCCACACCGGATATCTGTGGTTTCTTTTTATGTTTACGTCCCGCTCGGTGTCTCCTACGCCTCTCCCAATTTTTTTGGGCCGAGTTGGTGTATCCTTCACACTCTGTTGAACATTGAAGACATCGGTGTCATCAGAGTAAGGAGAGGTGACGCGGTAATTATCTATGGAGTCATAATATGTTGAGGGAAAAACTCACTCATCTACTGGATTGTCTCCCACCATTATCGTGGCAATGGAGATGGTTTCTTCCACAGTCTCTGTGGATTTTTTTAGTTTGAGATTTAAATCCCCAAAGCCTGATTGGCAAGAAAATTCTATAAAAGAGGTTTGCAGTGGTTTAATAGAAGCATCTAATTTTGTAAGCTTGTTATTTTCTTCCCTGATGATGAGTTTCATTAGCTTTGCAGAGCACTCACTGTGAATTAAATTCTATTGTGTTTAAAAGTCATTATACCAGGGAGTTGATATTTTTTTCACTCTAAAGGTGGCTTTACACACTGCAACATCGCAAACGACATCGCTGTAACGTCACCGGTTTTGTGACGTAATAGCGACTTCCCCAGTGACATTGCAGTGTGTGAAACACATCAGCGACCTTGCCCCTGTTGTGAAGTTGCTGATCGCTACAAATCGTTCAGGACCATTGTTTGGTCCTTTGTTGCCCGCTGTGCAGCATGATCGCTAGAAAGTTTCAGTGTGTAAAGGGGACTTTACAGCGACTTTGTTAGCGACTTCCCTTTCAAAAAGCTGTTTTACAATGTCCCCAATGACTAGCGAGGTCGTTCTGCAGGTCCGGATCGCTGTTGTGTCGTTGGCCAGGTTTGCTGTTTGACAGCTCACCAGCGACTCACCAGAGACTTTGTAGCGATCCCGGCCAGGTTGGGATCGCTGGTGGGATCGCTGAAAGTCTCAGTGTGTAAAGGGGCCTTAAGTCCTCTGGTCACCATGTTAGTGACTCGCCCGCCCCAGGGCCTTAGGTGACTCGGTATCGGGCTGGACTAGTCCGGGGTAGTCAGCAGTGGTGGGGTCCGACTCCGTGACCCTGGCGGAGTCAATTAATGTGGCGGAATGGGGGGAATGATGATGGGAGTTGTAGTTTATTAAAATTCGTGACGCCACCTGTGGTATTTTGCGGCTATGGAGCCGCAGCTGCTGGTTGGGACCTCCGGGGCTGGTGTTGTGGCAGCTAAGGTGTTTCTTGCTCCCCACAGGTGGAGCAGGTGCCCCGGGGCAACCTTTGGGAAAGTCTATGGTGGATGTTGATGAGGTGCAGGACAAAACAGACGACACGGGGCTTGCAGCCAAGATGTTTTACTCACTGTTTGTTATGCCCGCAGGGTGCCGGTTTCCACCATGATGGGCTCCAGGCGATCCCAAACTCCTCGGATCCCAGTGCCGGTTGTGACCCGATGAATTCTGTTCTCTTGCACCTCTTTGTTACTAGTGGGTCCCCGTAGCCTGTAGCCTTCGAGGGCCCCTTCTTGACTTTTTGGATATAAAAGTCCCGGTCCGTTCGCAGGCAGCGCAAACCTTTCAATCGACTGTACCTCTATACCAATTCCCAGGCTCTGAGTCTGCTGCTGTGCTTCGGACACTATGGTGGGCCGAGAAACGTGCAATCTTCTCTCCCTGTAGATTTATGCATGGTCCTGGTAGTAATCACGCTTTACTCCCCAGCGACCATACTCCTCTTTTCACCGAAGTCACTAGTGAGCTCTGACTGGAACAGAATAGGGGTTGTCAGCTGTTCCCCTACTTCTCCTCAGACCGACTGGTCTCCACACCTGACTGGACTCCCTCCCTGGACTCGACTCCTGACTAGACTGATCTCAACTAATTCTTCTCAACCGTTTTCTTTTCAAAACTTAGCTCCGCCCACTGTTCCTACTGACTCCTCCCACACTCCCTCTGCCAGGCCCCACCCCTACTGGACAGTGTATGGGACTTAAGGCTCCATAGCCAGATACACTGGCTGATGCTTCCCAGCATCAATGGAGTACCTGCCTTAAACCCTGACCCGGGGTGCGTCCCGACAGCTGGCGTGTGTTGAGATGTGATGTTATGTAGAACCGACACTGATCACCCAGGAATCCAGTATGAGCACAGCACCTTAAATCAGGTGCCGTGCCCTGTGGCGTCTGAAGCCTCAGGAGCGCCACATTAGCGTCCAGTGTTTGAAACGCGTCTAGTATTTCTGATTTTATGATGAAGATGGTGTAATCCTCTTTTTAAAGACTATACATTTTAAACGGTGGTGGATCTTCATCTTTCTTTCCTGTATTCCAGTTGGCTCTAGAGTTCAAGTATTCTACCTCACTAATCATATACTGACACAGAGTATGAGAAAGCTAACTGCCTGTGTCAAAAGTAATGCTATATTGAAAAGTCTGAAACCAAAAGCAGAGTCTTACATGGAACATTCTGCACAGATTTGATTAAAGGTAATCTGAAAGCACTTGGCTCCATTTAAGACAATGCTGCAGCTCAGATCTGCAAGTTTTTTCTCAGCCCTAATAAGACTGAGGCCGGCTTCACACTTGCGATTAACTCGCACGAGTGTAATGCGAGAATTTCTCATATTGCACTCAGACACATGTTAATCAATGAGGCAGCTCCCATCTGCTATTTTTTTCTCAGTCCAAATCAGACTGAGAAAAAAATCGCAGCATGCTGTGTTTTGGTGAGTTTCTCGCACGAATCTCTTCAATGGAAGTCTATGGGTGCTTGAAAAAAAACGCATGTCACACGGACGGCACACGGACCATCCTAGTGACATGCGTTTTTCATAATAGATTTCTAGCAAGTAGCAAAGAATAATGTAAATGCTCCTGTACATAACAGTACATGAGTAGCAGCTGCTGAGGGTAAAAACTGATTGCACACTGACAGCATACTGACAGCACACGGATGAAAAGTGAACTAAAATCGTCTGACTTTCCAGCATGAGAATCAGACCGATTTTACACTCGCAAGTGTGATTCCAGCCTGAGGAAATAATTGCAGCATGCTGCGACTGTCTGCGAGTCTCAGATCACTCGCCCCATGTAAGTTAATGGGTGCGAGTGAAACATCGGACTGCACTCGGATGACATCTGAGCGCAGTGCGATATACGCACAGGCTAACAATGGAGGAGATAGGGAGATTAATGTCTCCCTTTCCTACACCGCTGTGATCCAATCGCATCTGATTCTCTCTCATCGGATGCCATAAGCTAATGTGAGTCCAGCCATAGAGCGATTAGCTTGGATTTGATCACACATATTAGTAAATTTAATTTGTTTATGTTTGAAATTGAATAAATAACTTTTCCTACCATTTAGCCTCTTGTTGTCACAGTCAATTTTACATTTTTTTTTTCCAATTTAAATTTTTATTGAGTTTTCATAAGCATACAATAAAGAGCATGGGACCATGTAATGATAGACAGGTTTCATCAAACATCTGAACAATGTTAAACTGTCATAGGAGTCATAATGGATTATAAGTCATTGTGGTGACACATAGGTCCTCATTTTAAACCGTAGAAACCATAGAAACCAGTAACACAGAGAGGAAAGACAGAGGAGAGTAGCAGTCATGGTATGTAGGAAAGATAGCGTAAGTCAGAGAGAAAGGAGGAAAAATAGAAAGTAGAGCGCGGTGACCGGGGCTGATACACTGTCCGCTGGACCAAGACCATTCGAAAAGACGGTGTATGTCATCTGAAGAAGGGAGGGAGCCGGGGGTTCCTGCTCCTCAGGAGTCACACAGATCCAAGAATTTTTTACTAGACAGAAAAGATTCCCACTGAAGCCATTTGGTGGCTGTCACCACCGACTGCCCACGTGACTGAGCCATCACCACCTCCATACGGTGAATCACATTTACCTCCATGACCCATTCGTCCAACGAAGGGGGAGCAGAGTCCTTCCATCGTCGTGGGATCACTGTCTTAGCTGCCTGGAGAAGATGGCCCAGGATAGAATTTTTATAGACCTTTTCGGATACATTAAAGATGTACAATAATACCGCCTCTGGGCGACTCGGAACCACAACCCCGGTGACCTCATGAATGGCCGCCAGTATTTTTTTCCAAAAGGCCGACAAGCTCGGGCAGTACCACCAGATATGCGACATAGTGCCCCCCTGCGCTCCACATCGCCAACACGTGTCAGGGACGTCAGGATACCATGCATGAAGAGATGCTGGGACCCTATACCATCTAGACAGTATTTTATAGCTGGTTTCTTGCATCCTGGTGGCCACCACGGACCTGTGGGTCAAACGGAAACAACGTTTCCACTGATTCTCAGGGAAAGTCTGGCCGAGCTCCTCTTCCCATGCCGCACAGAATCGGGGGGAAGACGTCTCCGCCGCGTTCGTCATACATTTGTACACCTTTGAGATTGCATGGCGTGCACCAGAGGGCCCACTACAAAGGTTTTCAAAAGGCGTTTGGGGCAGGTGGTGGGCTATGTCAATGTCCTGGGAGGTTATGAAGTGCTTAAGCTGGGCATATTCAAAGTGGAACCGCAATTTGAAGTTGCGGTTCTCTACAATCTCCCGGAGTGGAAGGAGGGACCCCCCCGAAACTACCTGGTTTAATCTCAGGGGGTTTAGTTTCGTGCAACCTAGAAAGTTGTTGGACGATGCTCCCGGTAGAAACTCCGGGTTGTCAGTTAGTGGCATGAGGGGTCCCCTAGGCTGGATCATGAGGTTGCGTGATGATATAGAGTGTATCGTTCGTAGTGTTTGTTTGGTACTATAGGACATCTCAATTTTATGTTTGATGAGGAGGGGCCAGGTCCACGGCAAGGTCGATGTCGATAAAGGGCACAGATCCTGTGCCAGGCAAACCCAGAGCTTAGACTTAGAGCAGTGCAAAAGGTCCAAGACCCTGGCATGAGCGGCTGCCATATAATATCGCCTACAATCGGGCAGACCTGTTCCCCCCGCGTTCTTGGTCCTGGTTAAAACGCTGCATCTCAAGCGAGCGCGTTTTTTGGACCAGACAAATTGATTAAATATGCGTTGTATCTTGGCCCAATATGCTGCCGGGATATATACCGGGACCGTCTGGACCAGGTACAATAATCGCGGCAGGGCGGTCATCCTGAGAGCGCCAATCCTGCCAAACCACGAAAGAGTGCCTTTTTGCCATGAGGCTAGGTCTCCCTCGAGTCTTGACAGAAAGGTTTGATAGTTTAATTGAAAGAGCCTAGTCAGATCGGAGGGAATCTTTATGCCCAGGTATTCAATGCTACCATGGGATGGCCATTTAAAGGGAAAACTTGGTTTTAGGGCGTTTACCATTGTGTGGGGCAGAGAGATATTCAGCGCCTCCGACTTGTCAAAATTAATTTTGAAATTGGACCATTTACTAAAGCGGTTTAGCTCCACTAGCAGGGACGGAAGGGAGGTGAGAGGATTACATAAATAAATAAGGAGATCATCGGCAAATGCGGCACATTTATGTTCCCGGTTTGCAACCTGAATGCCTTGAATATCTGGGTTAGCCCTAATGGCCGACAGTAAGTGTTCCATTACCAACACGTATAATAAAGGTGATAGGGGGCATCCCTGCCGGGTCCCATTCCGGATGGGGAAGGGCCTCGACAGAGTGCCATTAATCTTAATGTATGCAGTCGGAGAGTGATATAAAGCCATAATCTTAGAGGAGCAAATGGGTCCCAGGCCCATATGCTCCAATGTCTGTGAAAGTGACTGCCATGAGACTCTGTCGAAGGCCTTCTCAGCATCCAAAGATAACAGCATCAAAGAGAGTTTTTTAGTGTGTGCGTGTTGGATTAAGTCCAAGGTCTTTATAGTATTGTCCCTAGCTTCTCTGCCCTGGACAAACCCGACCTGTTCTGGATGGATCAGGTCAGGAAGCAAAGGGCCCAGTCTATTTGCCAAAAGCTTGGCATAGATTTTTAAATCTACATTAAGGAGTGATATCGGTCTGAAACTGCTACATATTGTGGGGTCCTTTCCAGCCTTACGAATCAGAGAAATATGGGCAGTGGTTGAATGGGGCGGGAAAGGGACCGAGTCCGAGATTGAGTTGAAAGAGAGGAGCATTAAGGGAGCTAACTGTTCCGAGAAGGCTTTATAAAATTTAGCGGGGAATCCGTCAGGTCCAGGACTCTTATTACCCGGTGTGTCACGAATCACCATCAACAATTCATTCAATAAAAATGGACTTTCCAGGTCCTCAATTGTGGAGCTACTAAGGCGCGTAAAGGGTGAGGGCATTGAGGGGCATTCGGCACTCAACTCAGAGGGTTCAACAGGTAAATTATATAGCTTGGAATAGTAGTCGTGAAACGTGTTGGAGATGTCGGGGGTGGCATAGAGTAGCTCGTCACGTGTGTTCTTGATACAAGGTATAAGGGTGTGGGCTCTTCCCTCTCTCAATGCGTTGGCCAGCAATCTGCCCGGTTTATCTCCAAACTCATAAAACCTCCCTTTCCCTACCTGTATCAGGCGCTTATACGAGGAGTCCAACAACTTTTTGACTTCCATCCTGGCCTGTAGAAGGGCCTGCAGGTTCGTGGCCGATAGTGCTCGTTTGTGTATAAGCTCACGTTCAGAGACCCTACGAAGGGCTGTTACTATATCTTGGGCCCGTTCTTTTTTGATTCGGGACCCATGCTTAATAAAAATACCCCGTATGACACATTTCAATGCTTCCCACTTATAAGTGGGGGCTGTGTCATCGGTTAAGTGGTCTGCTACGAACCCCGTGATAGAGGTCTGAATGTCAGAAACACAAAGCTCATCCAGCAACAGCGACTCATTTAGCCGCCACGAACCCCTGGGGGTCGGGAGGGAGGGTATCTCAACTGTACAATAGACCGGGGCATGATCCGACCATAGAATGTTGTCCATCCCAGTGTATCGAATCCAGGGGAGAGCGTTGTGTTGTAAAAGTATATAGTCAATGCGACTGTATGAGTCTTGAGTATGGGAATAGAAACTATAGTCCCTGTCGGACGGGTGTTTCAGTCTCCAGGTGTCGAACAGTTGAATACGCAATAGAGCTTTTTTGATACGTTTGATCGTGCTGTAGGCAATGTTAGATTTCCCCCTGGAGTTGTCCAATGTGGGGTCGAGGGTGACATTGAGGTCACCACACAGAACCACTGTACCCTGAATCAGAGGGACCGCAACGTCTATCAGGCGGGTGACAAAGCTGTCTTGTTTTTGGTTTGGGGCATATGCGTTAATGACTGTGAGTGTTTGATCCCCTACCTTTAGCGAGAGGATGATATACCGTCCAAGACTATCAGTCGTACATTTTAGGATTTGATGTGGAAGGGATTTATGGATGGCTATCGCCACCCCTTTAGATCGGGAATCCGGGTTGTCTGAGGATACCCATGTCTGATAATACTTATTTTTGAAAATGGGGGCATGCCCTTGTTTGAAGTGGGTCTCCTGGAAACATACCATGCTCACCTTCTGTTTATGGAAGTGGTACAGGATCTGTGTTCGTTTCTCCGGAACATTAAGGCCCCTGGCATTAAAAGAGGCAATAGTCAGGTCCGCCATCTAAAAGAGAGTGTGACATTAAAGATAAATGAGAGAGGGAATCGAACACGATCAGCCCGGTCGCCAAGAGAGGAAGGAGGAAGAGAGTTGAAAGAGGTAGAGTATAGCGAAGAAGAAAACAAAGAGAACAACAAAGCACAAAACCTTGTATGATAAACTAGATTCGAACAAACGTTCCTAGGGAACATGTCCGCCTTTGAATGGCAGGACAGGGGATCCCAACCTATTTGGGGAAAAAAGATGTCAGACATAGCAAAGCAAAACAGAACTCCGGATATACTAGAAACATTAAGGATGACCACAAGCACCGGCTAAGGAATTGATGACTAATGTAATACGGGCAATGGATAGGTTTAAACTCAGCAGATGAGAGTCACTTAGCTGTAAATAACTGTAAATAACTGTGTGTAGAATATGTCATGAAGGCACACACGGCCTCAGGGCCTCTCTATGTCGGGTATCGAAAGCGTCCTGCCCCTCGGCCCCGTTCTCCTCTCGGAGGCAGGCCCCTCTTGGGCCCCGGGAATGAGGTTGGTCTGGTGGGTGTGATCCTTTCCCTGGGGGTCCAGGTCTGAAGCAGGGTAGTTGGCCAGGCTGCTATAGAAATTGTGGGTAGGCCCAGGCTCCTGATGAATGCCGGGAGGTCCTCTGGGGAGCGCAGGACCCGCCATTGAGAGTCTTTTTGCACCGCCAAGGAGAATGGAAACCCCCACCGGAACGGAAGTCCCTTTTCTTTCAGAACATCCAGAAGGGGCTTCAAAGTAGCGCGTTGGGCTAGAGTGTGCCTTGAGAGATCTGGCATTATGCGGATGGCAGAACCATTGTATGACAAGTTTGGCTTCTTCCTGGCTGCCTGTAGAATAGCCTCCTTTGCTACAAAGAAATGCACCCTACAGACCACATCTCTTGGGCGGGGATCATCCGGATCTGGGGGACGCAGAGCCCTATGTGCTCTATCGAGCTCTAGGGGGGCACCAGGCGGTTTCTTTAGCAAATTATTAAAAATGGAACGAAGGACGCCAGGGATGTCGGGAGCAGCTATAGATTCAGGTAGGCCTCTAATTCTTAAATTGTTCCTTCTATTTCTGTTCTCTTGATCATCAACGTGTTGTTGAAGGGCAAATAGCTGCTTAGACTGGTTTTGTACTGTCTCTTGGATAGATTGTATAGAGACTTGTGAATGTGATTGCTGCTCAGTGAGGGTATCAACCCTATGGGTGAGTGAGGAAAGATCAGATCGCAGTTGGATAAATTCTTGCTTACATTCCGCCACCACTTGATTAGCCAGTGCTGCGATGTCATTCTTGGTGGGGATCGCTTGCAGCAGTGATCGCAGGTCTGCCAAGGACGCCGGGCGGTCCTCCCTTGTCGAGGCGGCAGCGTAGGATAAATTGGGGTATGCACAGAAAGAGTCCTGTACAGCTGGACCGTATATCATTTGCTGTGCACTTTGGGGATTATTTATGCCGCTCCATGATGGTGATACGGTGACAAGACGAAGTGGGGCTACCCCTGACACCATGGGCCCCTTATTCATGGGCATCAGTGCACCCCCTTCCGGAACCCCGTCTGTGTCCCCCAGGCTCTCAGCCCAGGAGGATCCTGTGCACCAACTATTGGGTGAGGTGGGGGGCATTTCCATCTGGGGCGTCCCCCAGAACTCAGTGGCCGTCTCCCTGGATTCATGCGGTCCCCCTCCAGTCACTGGGTCCCCCAGGGGTTGTGTGTCCCCCGGCGAGGAAGTGTGGCTTATGTTGTTATTGCCGTTACTAATATGGGCCCTCGGCAGCAAGTCCCCCCTCCAGCCCCGCACCGGGGGCCTGGGATCAGGCAGTCTGTTAGGGGTATCCGCTGCTCCCGTCTGGGCCTCAGCTGCTCTGCGTGGAGCCTGTTCCCCCTGAGCCCGGGGCTGGGGCGGTGACTCATCCTCCAGGCCCGATCTCGCGTGCAATCCACGGCTGCACGCCGAGATCTCCCTGATCCCGCCGACACCAGCCGCGGGTGGACTGCGGGGACTCACCGCTCCCATCCGCGATGCAGCAGGGCATGAGGCAGGCGAGGTCGCGGCTGCGAGTGTCCCGTCTTCCAGCTCCGGCCTCCGGGGCCGCGGTTCAGGTAGGTGGGCGCCATCTTGGAATGGCGTCTGCAGCTTCACTAAGTCCCCCGCCGCAGGGCTTTGTTTCTTGCTCACCGCTGCTGTGGATCTCCCGGTGGGTCCTTTCGCATCATGGGGGGTCTCAGCTGCTTCACCCCTCTTTTGGGTCTCCGGGGTTGCTGTGTCCTCAGGCATCCGGACAGGGGCAGGACTCATTTCGGATTCTGCAGGCCGCAATTCTTGCTCCGGCTGCGAGGTTGCCCCCGATTCCTTGGAGCGGGTAAAGTAGGCTCCAATATTATTCAGGGGTGCAGGTGGCCGTCCTGGGGTGTTGAGCTTGCCCTTTTTGGCCGATGATTTGCCCATTTTATGTATATAATAGCCGGCTTTATGGAGGATTATGAGGAGCTCCAGAGAAGCACGTCTTTACCCTGCCATGTCCAGCTCCGCCCCCAATTTTACATTTTTTGATACTTTTTTTTAAAACTTTTTTATTGTCACGTGTCTGGAGTCACTTTCTTCTTTTTTTGGGTGGGGGGGCAACATGGCAATAAGAGGGCATTATTTTCAAAATTTGTTGTATTGGTTAGTGGAATTAACTACTTTATTCTGTAGATTAGTATGAATATTGCAATATTATATTGATATAGTTTTATTTATGTTTTATTTTATTGTATAATACACACCTTGAAAATAAATCACTTGTTTCTGTGTCGCTGTATTCCAAGAGCGATGAGTTTCACAATGTTTTGTCTGCGGAGCGTTAAGAGGGATTCATTTTTGCATGACAAGGTATAGTTTCTATTGGTATTATCACCAAAATGGAGTCAAAATGGAAAAAAAAAACAACTTTTAATAATGAACTAATTTCTTTTAAACCAATGTTCACCATTAAGTATAATTTTCATGATTTGTGATTTACCACGAGAGTCAAAAATTATTTCCATATTAATTTAATGTAAAGGGCCCAATACCAGTGTCACAGCAGCTTTAGGTTTTTCTATTTTTCCCTCCCATTGTTTTTTGTTTTAAATTGTTGTCTATCATTTGCACTTTTGTTTTTAACACGAGTGCTCTATTCAAAAAAGCTGTTTCATTTGATTTATTTTTTTAGGCGATCTTCCACATTATGGACTTAAACTTCATGGGTGAAAATAACAATGAGCAGGACTTTACACAGTTGAAACCAGATGTTTACATCCAACATCTAAAAAAGACACATCTGCATGTTTTTCTCACTATCTGACATGAAATCAGAATAAACCTTTCCCGTTTTAGACCAAATAGGAACCAAAATTATATACTTTTGCCAAATGCTAGAATAATGAGAGAGAGATAATGTTTTAAGGCATTTTTATTACTTTCTCCAGAGTCAAAAGTTTACATACACTAAAGGGTGGGGTGCTTTACACGCTGCGACATCGCTAACTATAGATTGTCGGGGTCACGTCGTTAGTGACACACATCTGGCGTCGTTAGCAACATCGCAGCGTGTGACACCTAGGAGCGACGATCAATGACAGCAAAAACATCAAAAATCGTTGATCGTTGACACGTCGCTCCTTTTCATAAGATCGTTGGAGGTGCATGCCGCTGGTTGTTCGTCGGTCCTGCAGCAGCACACATCGCTATGTGTGACACCGCAGGAACGACAAACATCTCCTTACCTGCGTCCACCGGCAATGAGGAAGGAAGCAGGTGGGCGGGATATTCCGCCCGCTCATCTCCGCCCCTCCGCTTCTATTGGATGGCTACCCTGTGACGTCGCTGTGACGCTGCATGAACCGCGCCCTTAGAAAGGAGGCGGTTCGCCGGCCAGAGCGACATCACAGGGAAGGTAAGTCCGTGTGATGGGTGTAAGCGATGTTGTGCGCCACGGGCAGCGATTTGCCCGTGATGCACAACCGACGGGGGCAGGTACGCTCGCTAGCAACATCGATAGCGATATCGCAGCGTGTAAAGTGCCCTTAACAGTACAATGCCTTTAAACAATATGGACAGCCCATGTGATGTTGTCAAGTCTTTGGAAGCTTCTGGTAGGCTTAATGGCAACATCTGAGTTAATTACAGACACACCTGTCGATGTATTTTAATGCACACCTGAAACACACTGCTTCTTTGTGTAGCATCATGGGAAAGTCAAAAGAAATCTGCCAAGATCTCAGGAATAGAATTATGGACTTGCACAAGTCTGTTTCATCCTTGGGTGCAATTTCTAGATACCTGAACGTGCCTCGTTCATCTGTAAACAATAATTATACGCAAGTACAAACAAGATGGAAATGTCCAGCCATCATACTGCTCAGAAAGGAGACAAGCTCTGTGTACCAGAGATGAATGTGCTTTAGTCAGACATGTGCATATCAACCTAAGAACAAAAACAAAAGACCTTGTGAAGATGCTGGTGGAAGCTGGTAAGATTGTGTCATTATCCACAGTGAGATGAGTACTGTATCAACATGGGCTGAATAGACACTCTGCCAGGAAGAAGCCATTACTCCAAATGAAACATAAAAAAGCCAGACTAATGCACACAGGAACAAAGACCTTAATTTTGGAGACATGTCCTGTGAGGCGGCGAGGGCATGGATAGCATACCAGGGGTGAGGTGGACCCACTGGACTACAGGGGGGACCTGTTCCCACCCAGGCAAGGGAAGGGCAGCGTCCAGAGACTGTGGCAGCTGAGCCGGCGCTAGGTGACAGCAGGACAGAGGACAGGCTAAGGTCAAGCAGGACTGGCACAGAACACAGTACAGTTCAAGAACAGGTCAGGATAAGGCTGGTTCCAAGACACAAAAACAGATTAGGAACTGAGGAGGGTCGGATCACGGATTCAGGGCTGGTTCCAGGACACAGGAGAACATGCACTGCGGATCAGGGATATTGGCTGGACCCAGCCACGGAAAGAGACAGGAAAACAGGACAACAGAAACAGGAAGTCCCCAGGCTCCAAATCGAGCAAGGCTCTAGACATTGGGCAGAAGTCGTCAGACACCGGACATCAGGCATGGCTCTAGGCATTGGGCAGAGGTCGTCAGACACGAGACATCGAGCAAAGCTCCAGAGATCAGGCAGGGTGGTGCAGGCACATATGCAGCAGAACAATGCAGGCACTGACCACAGCAGGCCTAAACTGGCGTTTTTCACCTGAAAATTTTCCAGGAAGAGCTACTGTGTCACCCAGGGATAAGGGGTACTCAGATCCAGGCCAAGGGTCACTTCAGTAAGTATCACGGTGGCGTGACCCGGTCTGTGATCCCAGGCTCCACAGCAAAAAGGGAATTATGTACAGGGGAATTGTCCGTGACGCCACCCGTGGGTTGCAGTGATGAGATGGTGGCACCGCCGCTGCCTCTGGGGACTGTGCCCGGGACTGGTGGTGTGGGGCAGCAAGGTGGAATCCCCTCCACGGGTAGGGGAGGTGTAGTCCCGGGGCCCAATTGGGAGTTGTGGTGGTGGCAGGGATTGCAGGGAGCAGGGAACTCACAGTTTGGTTGTCTTGGTGTTGGATGAAGCTGAGCTCATGTGGAGGGTCAAGAACCACACAGTCTTTCTGTAAACCAAATTTCCGGTGACCGGGAGCCTTTTGGAGGGGTCTGCTGGTCCCACACATGGTACAAGAAGCAGGGCCCTCTCTGTCTCTCCTGCACTCCAGCTATGAGTCACCTTCTCCGTTTCGGACGGGGGAAGTCCTCCCTCTGCACAAGTCCGGGGTCCCTGGCACACTACCGGCGGGCCACTACCCTGCCCCGGTCCACTGCGGGTACCCCTGAGCCTACTCTCCACTTCAGCTCCAAGACTCTGCCTTTTCCTTGCTCTACTTCCCCAGCAGCACAAGAGCTGCAGCCCTTGTCTGCTCTCCTTCCTCTCTCCTTCCACTGACTGACTCAACTACTCTCCTTCTGCTCTTTTTGTTACACTGGGGGGAGGGGGCGGCTGCCTCACTGTACCAGTGCGGGATCAGGTGGTACCAAGGAGGTTTAACTCTTTCTTTGACTACCTGGCTGGCCAGGGCGTCACACTACTACAGGTTCGGGAGAATCCAACTGCACGTCGGGGGTGCAAAAATCGCAGTCACAGCCAGCAGAGCAATAGGGAGCCTTCATAAAACTAGAAACCTTTCCCTGCAACTGTGATTGAGATGATTCAAGATTTCAACAGTCAATTTTGATCCTGAATTATTTGATTCAGATTCGCCAGCTGATCAAAAAGTATGTGAACTGGACCCATGCTGGCGAAAATGAAAAAAAAAGTTAGGGTCGGTTGTAATGATTTAGTGAATCCTGCATAGAGCAGGTAGTTGGACAAAATGATGCTGGAGGTCCCTTCCAACTTCAACATTTTATGATTCTTAAAGGTAGGGTCTCGCGTTTTTTTTTTTTTGTACTAAAAATAGTGATTATGAAATCAAGTATTTTTAATACAAAATTAAATGTTTATTTAGTTTTTACTTAATTCTAGTTTTACTGAAGCACTGGGGGCTGTCATCATGGAGTTGGTGTTTGTAACGACAGTTACTCCCTTCCTTTATGGCAGCCCCCTGGGCATAGAAGACCGTTGTCGGACTCCGACCCCATACTGTAACATAGAGAAGGTGTCTGCTGTGAAATGGACACGCTCCCTGGGCTGTCCAGATCACAGCAGAGGGAGGAGATTAGCGCCATTTTTGTGGAGCTCACAGTGTATGCTGTGTGCTCCACTTTCCCTCTGTCACTCTCGGGATGGATGGGGAGAGTACCAGCGCTGGGTAACGGTGAATGCACCGTAACTGATCTTGCCGACCCCCCCCCCCCCGCACTCTGCCGCACCCCCCTACACTCTGCCACATCCCCCCACCGCACTCTGACGCACGTACCTCCCCCGCTCACCTCGGGCCTCCGCTGCTCGTACTGTGATCGCTGACAGGACAGGCTGCCGAGGGCGCAGGTCTGAAGTGAGTGCATGCGACTGGGAGCGGTGAGTGCGGCGTGACATCTGTAGTGCAGTGCCGCTCAGGCTGCAGATCACCCGTCCTCGCCGCATGTCACCTCGGAGCTTTGAACCCGGCCGGCAGTACAATATATGGGGGCGCGAAATACAGTCAGTGGGGCATAGGGAAACAGTCAGCAAGGCATAGGGAAACAGTCAGCAAGGCAAAGGCATAGGGAAACAGTCAGCAAGGCATAGGGAAACTGTCAGCAATGCATAGGGAAACAGCCAGCAAGGCATAGGGAAACAGCCAGCAAGGCATAGGGAAACAGCCAGCAAGGCATAGGGAAACAGTCAGTAAGGCATAGGGAAACAGTCAGCAAGGCATAGGAAACAGGCAACGGGGCTGTAATGCCTGCCTTCATCCACAGACTCAGATGGGCTGTAATGTACAGGCTAGAGGGAAGCCACTAACCAAGCAGGACTCCTAGAACCCTGAAACACTTTAACCCCTATACAGGGATTTGGAATTACACAGGGCCCCGGTGATCTCTACCTGTGGAAGGCTGCAGTCCGATGAGAGTAGTAGTCAGGCAGGGTCGAATCGGGAAATGCAAAACAGGGACAGAATAATGCAGGCAAGGATGTAATAAAAAAACAAAGCATAGGTCAAATCCGGATCAGGCAGCGAAGTACATAAACAGCAGGCAGGAGGGTAGTCATGAAAGAAGCAGACGTCAGAACACCAGAATCACTAAACAGAACAGAGCGGGACAAGAACCAGGAATACAGAACTATCTCTGGCAGTGGTCAGCAGACAGGAGGGGAAATAAGAAGGGTGTGGTGTCTTCCCATTGGCTGTAGCTGAATGATGGTAACATCAGCTGGAAGACACACGCCACCCACAGTCAGCCAGTGGTACTGCAGATCCCAAGGAAACCCAGCCCAGTGGATGAGCAGGGCCTGCGCCCACCAGTGCCACTGGCATCGACTCCTCTCCCATCACCAGCACCATCCACGGCAGGAACACGGTGTCGCCTGGTGATCGAAGTAGAAGTCGCTGGAGTGGACTCCGGTGGGGACGTAACAGGGGCATAGGGAAACAGCCAGAAAGTTTGGTTACTCACAGTAAATGAATCACACGAGTCTTTTCGTAAACCAAGTGTCACATCCCCACCAGAGTCCGCTCCTGCGACTTCTGCTCCGATCGCCAGACGACGCCATGTTCCCACCATGGATAGTGCTGGTGATGGGAGAGGAGTCGGTGCCCGTGGCTCTGCGGAGCACAAGCTCTGCTGATCCACTAGGCTGGGTTTCCCTGGAACCTGCAGTACCACTGGCTGACTGTAGGTGGCGTGTGTCTTCCAGCTGAAGTTGCCAACATTCACCTGCAGCCAACGGGAAGACACCACACCCTTCTTATTCCCCCTCCTGTCACATGACTACTGCCAGAGATAGTTCTGTACTCCTGGCTCATTTGCTGTTTGTATTTTGATTCCTGTGCGCTGACCTTTGCTTTTTTTTGACTACCCTCCTGCCTGTCATTTTTGTACCTTGCTGCCAGTTCTAGATTTAACCTCTGCTTTGTCTTCCCACTACGCCCTTGCCTGATGATTCTGTTTCTGTTTAGCATCTCCTGGTTTTTGACCCTGCCTGACGACCACGGACTACAGCCTACCACAGGTAGTGATCTCTGGGGCTCTGTGTAATTCCAAATCCCTGTATAGGGGTTAAAGGGTTGCAGAGTTCTTGAGGTCCTGCTTTGTGAGCGGCTTTTGTCTAGACTCCCCTTACAGCCAGTCTGAGTCTGTGGCCCCAAGCAGGCATTACACCAAGGTGCTGGTAGCCGGCCACCGCGGCCGGTTGCATTCAGGTCCCCCACTCAGGCTGGTGGTCACTGTTCTTTTCCTCTGCACTTGTTTTGTGTATGGTGGACTGCCTGGTCTGGAACTCAGGAGTTCGCTCCCGGCTGGATGTGGCCTAAGGAGCCGTGCCCGCAGACGCTGGCCCGTGGGATCTATGGGCCCTGGCAGTGGTCTCCTATCCCTATCAGTGGGCTGTTGTCCTCTCGTAGGGACTTTGGGTGGGACAGGACCTATAATCCTGGCCTCAATCTGTTAATTAGCTAGGCCGCTGGTTTCGGTCCTGGCTTCAGGGTCCGAGTACCCCCTCTGTGCTATGGTTTCCGGGTCAGTTCCCCGTGTCGGTACCGACGGGCTACAACCCTGTCCCGGTCCACCTCGGTTCTCCAGAGCTGTCTTCCTGTCTCCTGCTGACGGAGACCACCATCTGCCACCTAGCCAAGGTACCAGGGCTCCGACTCTGGCACCATTCGACTTGAACTTCCTCTGCTGGAGCTACACCTAGCTCCAGCCCACACTCCTCTCCACTTGAACTACAAACTGAACTACTTGTTTTCCCGCCCCGGGCTGTCTAGACCCCTGGGTGGACGTGTCCAACCGCCTGGTCCCACCCACTGGTGTGTCTATCTTTCCCTAAGGGGGCGGTGACTAGGGTTTCAGGTCTGCTGTGTGTTTCCTGGGTGAGAGAAGCTGTTATGCGGGGGCCTATCTGTGACTACCTGGTTTTGCCAGGGCGTCACATTCCCCCTTGGTTTAACCCTAGAACGCGTAAGCAATTCAATCTACCATAGAAAACAAATGACCTAGCAGGCCTGCGAGGCCCCAGGTATGCGTTCTAGGGTTAATACAGACCATCCGCGGGCTGTCCGACCACCAACATTTATTGAACAGGAACTGAAAAAGAAGATAAAGGGGTAAAACACAATTACAAGTATACTAACATATTTACATCGAAGTATATTTGGTTTCTTCCCTTACGGGAGGCACTTTTCTTAAACGTTGCACATTTAAAACCGGGACGGGACGGACCGGGTCCTTCTTACCTCACCCATCCAAAATAACTTAGCCCTGATGGCACCTCTAAAATACAGTTTGGCACCCCTTGCCCAAGTCCAGGGTAGGTCCGGGTGTTGCCCATACGGGCTGGGTAAAAAGTTCCTTAGCAGGGCTCCCAAGTACTAGGTGGCAGACGTTGGTCTGGGCCTGGTAGGAGCTGGAACCCCGGTCGCAGGGTATAGTGTCAGGGGGCATGGACTGCCGAGGAGGGCGGCCGGCGGCCTTGAGCTATCACCGGGCAGGGTCCGGGGCACGACGGGGTATGTGGACCCAAGTCCAGGAAGTAGCTTCAGGCGTCCTGGCAATTTACCCGATGGGGGTGAAGACTTCAAGTGTCATCCTCAACCTGCTCCAAAATCGGGGTACTAGCGCACCGATGGGATAGGACTTTCCCAATACAGTCCACAGAAATCCTACGCGTGAACCCTGAGAGCAAGCTCGCTCCATTAGCCATATGGGTGAGCGGCACCAGAAAAGTTTCAGACTTGAGGGTCCAAAGGAGAAAACACAGGTGCCAAGGAAAGGGTCACAGACTAACCGCAACACCAAGGGGCACGGACCCAAGCGTGCTCCATCCCAGCTTCAGTGGTGCTCAGAACTCTGGTTTACAAGCTGTCGGTGTGGTTATTTCTGGACTGAGTGAGTACACTGAAAACCCTTCTCCTACTCCCCAACGGCACCCCTTCATCACCGTCATCGGGCTCCAGGGGCAAAAACCCCCTACCCACGGAGGGGTTAAAAACAGCTTGCTGCCATACCATCGCCACCGGGCATCCCCTACAGCAGTGGTGTGGTACCATATCTTACCACGTACCGTGGGTAGCGTCACGAACTTTCCTAATCCCGTGTATATACTCCACCACTCCTTTTTTTTATTTGAGTGTCCGCGTGAACCCCCGGGTCCTGAGACCCCTCAAGCCACCGCAGCTCCGGATCCGAGCGGCTCGGATGCTGCTATGGGGGCGGTACACTGCCAACACTGTTTTTTTTGCTGCTGTTTTTTACACTGCTGTAAATAATCAAAGTGTGTACAAACCCTTAGAAGTTAAAGTGCTGGGATCAGACCTAGGTCCAGTCCCAGCGCACACAGCAGTGACTTAGCCGTGGATAGTAGTCATCTCCTGCTGAGGATGGTACTCGCACAATTCTTGAGCCCATGCCATCCCTGAGATGTAACTGAAGGTCCAATTGCAGAAAATCATTTGCAATATTGAGTTACAGTTACATTCATTTGCAGGAAAGAGTTAAAAGCCCTTCAAACATTTTTCAAACAATGTACAATAGGTAAGATAGAGATCTGTATCTGAAAAATATCTCCAACCGCTATAACAATTTAAATTCACATAAAATTTTAAACCTAAAAATGACATTTAAATTTTCTCTTTATATTCCTACAGGTTATTCAATGGTGACCCAGTGCTATAAATTATCTGTTACATACATGTAGATACATATAATTAGTTCTTAGAAAGAAGAGACGAGAGAAGAGGAAGATGTGTTAGCCAAAAAAAAACAAGTAATACTAGAGATGCTGTAAGTCATCATGGAGAATTGGAAACTTTTCCAAAGACTATAATTGATGGCTTTTACTGTATAATGTATAATGCAATTCTTAGCATATGTTTTAAATTACATTTCATGGCTATACAGTAGATAGGTAGCCATGCCGGAATTACTGGAGAAGGAACAGATGGTTCCACTCAACTCATTGTGTTCCAAGGTTTGGGCTGCCTAATGAGCCTTGTTGGCACCAACTAAAAATTGTTCTGAGAAGCAGATCTGTAACCAGTTTTTAGAATACACATATTACTAAATAGATTTCTTAGATCTTATGAGGATAGCATAATTACTTTGAAAATTAGATGTCACTATAGGCAGAACAGAGCCAGAGCTAGAGCAGAGCCATGGGCATAGTGACCCATGAGTCTTCTTTGTAGGGCAATGAAGGGTTAATGTGGCTGTAGGGAGCAGAGCAAGCTTTTGTGGGAGTCAATAGTTTAAAGGGGTGGGGTATAAGGTATGGGAGGGGGGGTAGAATGGGTAGGGATATATATATATAGGCTCAGAAAAAGGAGTGGAGATCACCACAACGGCACGTTGGCACTAGCAGAGAAGATTCCGCCTGCCATGCCTATGGTTAATCTTTCAAGGCAGTAGCAAGGGTAGTGTTTTCTATGATAATTTTGTTTGGGTCCATTCGGCGAGCAGTGGTGAGGGGGGGTTCTTGGAGTTGATGGAAAAGTTGAGGTGGGGGGTGGTACATCAGGTGGATGGTGACCACCCTCCCCTGGTTATATTGGACTGGTAATTGCCTGGCGGACTTTGGGGCTCTGCAGGGAGGGGTCCCCTGAGAATCGTTGTTCGGAATAAGGTTGGCAACAAAGGCGTCCCCGAGCCTGTGGTCGGGATGGGGCAAATGCCGGATGGTTTGTAAAATAATATTTGGTTGTCCGTCTGGCGTTTGAGGCTCCAAGAACCTTCCTCGCATGTAAATAGTTATTTAATATTAATGTTATGTGTGTTAATCAAGGGCTAATCTGGCCAATTTATCCAAAAGAGATGTTATGTGTTCATTTAAGGGAATCAAGAATGAGAGTTGACGCCGCTTCGAGCGAACCCCCATACAGGGACTGTCGGGCATAACTGCAGAGGGCCTAGATGAACGGAAGCAGGTAGAAATCCAGAACTGAGACTGGTGCAGGTCACAGGGGTTAGGCTGGAGTCCAGGAGCGGAGACTTGTGCAAGTTAATAGGATCAGGCTGAGGTCTGGAGGCGGAGACTGGTGCAGGTTAACGGGATCAGGTTGAAGTCCAGAGGCGCAGGCTGGTGCAGGTTAACGGGATCAGGCTGAAGTCCAGAACCGGAGACTGGTGCAGGTTACTGGGATCAGGCTGGCGTGTGTCAGAGTCCACAGGAGGAGAGGCAGGACGCTGGGGCACAGGTGGCTGCAGTGAGTGAGTGGCGTGGAGCTGGGGCCGATGGGAAAAAGGTATGGACGGGGTAGCAGGAGAGCGGGCTCGGCGGGGAGCGGGGACGCCAGGGGTTGGAGCGACGGGTGGTGAGCGGTGCGGTCGGACCGGGAGTGTGACACTCTACCTTTCCAGTCTGCCATCTTCATCTTGTACTAAGCAGTGTGAGATCTCAGCAGCAGAAGAGAGGAGGTACACTTAGAAGCTATTTATCAGGCTAGCTAGAAGCAATACTGTGAACTCCAGCTCACCATTATTGCACACCCCTTCTGTTTGGCGCTTGGCTGTAGACTCTGCCACAGCCTGGACAAATATTTAATGAAGTAGGAGAAAATCCGTCTCCATGGACAGGTTCTGCTTTAGTGAAGTAAATTCATGCACAGAACATCAGATGACAAGTGAATAGCATTGTAGTGACACCTGCATCAATTTATACAGGTGTTACTATAACGCCATTCACTTGTCATCTGATGTCCTGTGTATGAATTTACTTTAATAAAGCAAAACCTGTTCCTAGAGCCGGATTTTCTCCTTTTTCATCAACTAGCTAAAAACATTTTAAACTTTAATGAAAGACTATAGAGCTATTCTCACATGACGTTTACAATACGTATACCAACTTAAAAAGATCAAAGAGATCTATTTAATCATGTATGGAGTTTGAAGATTTATCAGCTCTAATCCCCATTGATCCAATTGAGGCAGAAAAAAAAGACATCAATAATTCTTGTCCTGGGCCAGAACCACTGGGGGGTCAGCTCTGCATTAAGGAGGTTTAGAGCTGGTAAATATGCCTGATTTTATTATTTTGGAACTGTCCCTGCCACTTGAAACATTTTTTAGAGCCTGGACAACTTAAAGGGAATCTGTCAGCAGGTTTTTGATATGTAATCTGAAGACAGCATGCTGCAAAGGTTAACATACAGATTACAGCCAGGAGTCTCTTATCACAGATTGTGTTTTTGCTTACCTGCAATGTTAGTTTCAGCTTCATAGCTTTAGCATTAGTAGGTCTGAGCAGTCATGTGCTGAAGTCTGATTGTGAGGAATAGGGCATGTTCATAAAAGCCAATCACATATTTATACACATCCTGACCTATTTCCAGAGGTCAACAAGACAGAATAGAAACCCAATACCAAGATCTGAGAACAAATTGTAGGTGACAAGGTTAATCAAAGAAAGGAAGAAACAGCGAGCCATCAGCGGACCCCCTGGATACAAGAGTAATTCAGCTAAGTAAGTGAGTGGGCTATTGCTGGTTTCAGGGAAGCTTCAAAGAGTTATATCAGTCAGCCTGGCTCCAGGGTAAAAGTTAAAAAATTGTGGAGTGCATAGCTCCCACAAATAGGGCCTCAGGACAGCGAGATGCACATCACACATATTTTGCCTTAACTAACAGTGGGACGTGTATATCAACCCATAATTAATAATGAGCCGAGGGAAGATGTGGCACTCCAGTGGTCCGGTTGCCACTGTAGCGTTGCCTTCCTCACAGGGGGTGATGCTATGCCAGGAAGCAAGAAGGGGGTGCCTCACGCTAGATAGCACCAGCAGCACACATTTTCCTGACTCCATAACAAAAGGGGAGCTCCAAAACCCAGTTCATGGAGAGCTTCCCTATGCATTCTGGCTTGGGGGAGCAGTCAGCTGAAAGGGAAGAGCAGAGCAGAATCAAGTAGACAGAGTCTAGAGAGAGAGAGCCTGGGGAACAGAACAGTGACAGCTTCCCAGAGCAGAGTGCAGAGACACAGGATGCCAGTCCTAGGATGTTCAGGTACTGAAGGCCTGGCAGCTGAATCCGGAGGGCAGGAGACTGGCCACACAGAACATCCGTCGGTACAGCAACATATGAGAGCCCTGAGCAGCTACCAGAGGAGCAGCACCTGTAAAAAGGCTCATACGAGTGAGAAACAGTACAAACACCAGGATGAGAGCTGTAGCATAGCTTAAAGCAGCAGGGACCTATACAGAACAGCGAAGAAGGAAGGCCTACGAACCCACCTGGCTATTTGGATCCCCAATTGCTTCCAGGCTGCCCGTACCTCTGTTACCATCTGAACCAGTTTCCCTGGCTTGCACCATCCATTACCAAGTAAAAAGGTAAAGGAAACTACAGTCCCTGTGTTGTCCAGTTATTGCCTGCATCTTCAGTCCTGCACCCCAACATTAATTCCTTCATCATAGACTATACCGGTTGCCTTGGGGCTCTGCTCTACCTGTGGGGAGCTGTAGCATCATTTCTACATCACCATCTGCCCCAGCGGTCCCATCCAGCAGCGTCGGACATACATTGCCGAATACCACAGGTTTAAACGACACCGCCAGGGTCACGGAGTGAGGCCCTGCCACCGTGACCTCCCAACAGAACTGTCCTGTTTCTGAGTGCCCCATGGTCCTGGTGGGCGTGTCAAAGACAATATCATGTTTCCTAGCTACAGATACAGTTAGGTCCAGAAATATTTGGACAGTGACACAATTTTCGCGAGTTGGGCTCTGCATGCCACCACATTGGATTTGAAATGAAATCTCTACAACAGAATTCAAGTGCAGATTGTAACGTTTAATTTGAAGGTTTGAACAAAAATATCTGATAGAAATTGTAGGAATTGTACACATTTCTTTACAAACACTCCACATTTTAGGAGGTCAAAAGTAATTGGACAAATAAACCAAACCCAAATAAAATATTTTTATTTTCAATATTTTGTTGCGAATCCTTTGGAGGCAATCACTGCCTTAAGTCTGGAACCCATGGACATCACCAAACGCTGGGTTTCCTCCTTCTTAATGCTTTGCCAGGCCTTTACAGCCGCAGCCTTCAGGTCTTGCTTGTTTGTGGGTCTTTCCGTCTTAAGTCTGGATTTGAGCAAGTGAAATGCATGCTCAATTGGGTTAAGATCTGGTGATGGACTTGGCCATTGCAGAATGTTCCACTTTTTTGCACTCATGAACTCCTGGGTAGCTTTGGCTGTATGCTTGGGGTCATTGTCCATCTGTACTATGAAGCGCTGTCCGATCAACTTTGCGGCATTTGGCTGAATCTGGGCTGAAAGTATATCCCGGTACACTTCAGAATTCATCCGGCTACTCTTGTCTGCTGTTATGTCATCAATAAACACAAGTGACCCAGTGCCATTGAAAGCCATGCATGCCCATGCCATCACGTTGCCTCCACCATGTTTTACAGAGAATGTGGTGTGCCTTGGATCATGTGCCGTTCCCTTTCTTCTCCAAACTTTTTTCTTCCCATCATTCTGGTACAGGTTGATCTTTGTCTCATCTGTCCATAGAATACTTTTCCAGAACTGTGTTGGCTTCATGAGGTGTTTTTCAGCAAATTTAACTCTGGCCTGTCTATTTTTGGAATTGGTGAATGGTTTGCATCTAGATGTGAACCCTTTGTATTTACTTTCATGGAGTCTTCTCTTTACTGTTGACTTAGAGACAGATACACCTACTTCACTGAGAGTGTTCTGGACTTCAGTTGATGTTGTGAACGGGTTCTTCTTCACCAAAGAAAGTATGTGACGATCATCCACCACTGTTGTCATCTGTGGACGCCCAGGCCTTTTTGAGTTCCCAAGCTCACCAGTCAATTCCTTTTTTCTCAGAATGTACCCGACTGTTGATTTTGCTACTCCAAGCATGTCTGCTATCTCTCTGATGGATTTTTTTCTTTTTTTTCAGCCTCAGGATGTTCTGCTTCACCTCAATTGCGAGTTCCTTAGACCGCATGTTGTCTGGTCACAGCAACAGCTTCCAAATGCACAACCACACACCTGTAATCAACCCCAGACCTTTCAACTACTTCATTGATTACAGGTTAACGAGGGAGACGCCTTCAGAGTTAATTGCAGCCCTTAGAGTCCCTTGTCCAATTACTTTTGGTCCCTTGAAAAAGAGGAGGCTATGCATTACAGAGCTATGATTCCTAAACCCTTTCTCCGATTTGAATGTGAAAACTCTCATATTGCAGCTGGGAGTGTGCACTTTCAGCCCATATTATATATATAATTGTATTTCTGAACATGTTTTTGTAAACAGCTAAAATAACAAAACTTGTGTCACTGTCCAAATATTTCTGGACCTAACTGTAGATCAAATCATAACAGGGAACTTGATGGTAATATATTCTACATGGGTGTCAGTGTTTCGGGATTTCCAGTTTGCTTTTGAAAGATCTTGCCCTTTGTTAACATGGAGTTTTCTGTTCTGTTGCCCTACTTCCTGTTCATCTGTTTAAAAGCCCGCCCCTAAGCTTAGTCTAGTTGCCTGAGTATACTGCTTCCTGTCTACTCCTGCCCTGCTGCTCTTGGTTCCTGATTGTATTTGAATCCTGTTGAAAATACCCGACACCGGCTCTGGACTCCACCTGGTCTCATCAAGCTGTGCCCTCGCTGGTCCCGGACTCCGTCTGCAGTCACTGGTCGGCGCTTCTGCCCGGTTCATATCCGCTCTAGGACATCACGTACGGACATTTTTGGACTGTGTCCTGTTGCCCTTTCGTGTCCCGGCTGCTGCGCATATAGGCCTTCTGGGGTGATCGCCAGACAGCCCCTGTATAGGGGTTCACTCCTGGTGGTCTCCCTGGGGGAGTCCAGTGCGCGGTCCTGGGAGTTCCCCTTGCTCTGAACCTGGCAGGTATCTCCCGTGTTTATGTTCTTTCCTGTGTACTTATTTATTGGTTGCACATATAAAACTTGTTTGCACCAAGACCCCGTCTCTGGTTGTCATTGCCCTAACGCTATCGAAATCCTCAGTTCATACAATAGTATTACAATGGGAGGCTGAGAGGCATAGACATGGGGAAAACTGCCATTTCAGAAATTTCTAGAACATGAAGACATATCCAATGTCCAGCCCTGTCATGGGTCACCGGGTGGGAGGTATGTGGGAGGTACATGGGTTCATAAAAAGCAGAGTGGACATTTTAAAGGTCGTTCTTCTTAGAGAGGTCATGTCCAGTAAATGTGTGGGGAGTCCCAAGGAAACCAGTGGCTCCACAGCGCCTGCCCTGTGCTGAGCCAGCACCAAGGCCTAGCACCAAAGAAAAGATAACTGATTCATCTGTATATCTGCTTGCAATCATCTCTTATTTGTATCTGTATTTCTGACCATAATATTTGTAAATACTCCTTGTATATCTTGTATTATCTTAATGCGATTCAATATATAATTTAATCCTGAGTTGCCTTTTTATCTCAATCTACGAATCTCATGTCCATGAGCTTGGTTTAATATTACATGCTACCTGGGCTGGTTTCTGGCCAGATATAAACCTCTTAACAGACCACTCATATCTAATAAGGAACTCTTGGCAGACTACTGGACTGGCCGGGCCCTGTGTTACTGGGGCTAGTGAAAAGAGTCTGTTGGCCTGTCAGGTTGTGAGCGAATAGAGTGTTGCGCCGGAGGTTGCGCGGCCCACTCTGTCTCCCTCCCCATGTCTCCCTGTGCCCAAGTGGTCAGGGGTTCTCAGTATAACAATGTGCCAGGCTAACCATACGTACCCCTTGGGGGTGCGGAACGTCACATGTTGGCCGAACTTATTTTGAAAATTGGTGTCACCAGAGTTGTATAATTGGATATTTGAACTTAACATTTTATGAGTCCAAATTATTAAATCTCTACCTTTCCATTCTGCCAGCTTCAGCTTGTACTAAGCAGTGTGAGATCTCAGCAGCAGAAGAGAGGAGGTACACTTAGAAGCTGTTTATCAGGCTAGCTAGAAGCAATACTGTGAACTCTAGATCACCATTATTGCACACCCCCTTCTGTTTGGTGCTCAGGTAAAGTCTCTGCCACAGCCTGTAAAAATATTTAATGAAGAAGGAGAAAATCTGGCTCCATGAACAGGTTCTGCTTTAGTGAAGTAAATTCATGCACAGAACATCAGTTGACAAGTGAATAGCATCGTAGTAACACCCGCATCAATTTATACAGGTGTTAATATAACGCCATTCACTTGTCATCTGATGTCCTGTGTATGCATTTACATTAATAAAGCAAAACCTGTTCCTGGAGCAGGATTTTCTCCTTTTTCATCAACTAGCTAGAAACAGTTTAAACTTTAATAAAAGACTATAGAGCTATTCTCACATGAACGTTACAATAAGTATGCCAACCTTAAAAGGTCAAAGGGATCTGTTTAATAATGTATGCAGTCTGAATCATACAATCTGGTGACGGCTATATTTATCAGCTCTAATCCCCATGGAACCAATTCAGGAAGAAAAAAAAGACATCATAAATTCTTGTCCTAGGCCAGAACCACTGGTTTGGTCTGTGCTGCATCAAGGGGGTTTAGAGCTGGTAAATATGCCTGATTTTATTATTTTGGAACTATCCCTGCAACTTGGAATTTTTTAGAGGCTGGGCAACTGAAAGGGAATCTGTCAGCAGGAATCTGGAGACAGCATGCTGCAAGGGTTAACATACAGATTACAGCCAGGAGTCTCTTATCACAAAATGTGTTGTTTTTTTACCAACAATGTTAGCGATATTGTTCGCTATGGCAGCGATCCCCCTGTGACGCGCCACCAACGTGGGCGGGTGCTATCGCTTGCGACATCGCTAGCGATGTCTCAGCGTGTAAAGCCCGCTTTAGGCCGGAGTCACACTTATGTGACGCCCTGGCAAAGCCAGGTTGTCACAGAAAGAGTTAATCCTCCTTGGTAACCTGATCCCACACCCGTGCAGCAGGACAAACCACCCCCCCCAGTGTAAGAGAAAAACAGAGCAGGAGGGGAGGGGCTGGAGCAGAGAGTGTGGAGAGAGAGACAGGAGAGGAGCCCGGAGTTGTAGCTCCTGGGCTGCTACAGAAGCGTGCTCCAAAAGTGCCGGGACAGGCTGTTAGTGAGGAAGGGGCCAGAGGTAGCCGGGGCAGGGTAGCGGCCCGCCGCTACCAAGGGTGACCCGGATCACTGCAGGGGAGTGGACTCCCCGTTCCCGGCTGAGGAGAAAGAGAAAGAGAGTGGAGAGAGAGGCACCTGGCTGCAGGGAAAGAACAGGGGCTGCTGCACCGTGTGTGGGACACTAACACCCTCCGTACCGAAGGCTGCGGACTCCGGCAGTTTCTGGTTAATTCCTGACTCTGTGTGAATTTCCTTGCAAAGCGAACTGTGAGTAACAACATCCCCCGGTCCAACCGGACCCACAGCTCTCAGACTATCTCCATTTCCACCCTGCACCACCTCACCGGGGTCCCGGGACACCAACACCCTACCCGTGGAGGGAAATCACCACCTTGCTGCCCACCACCATCCCCGGGATCCATTAACCAGCAGCGGCGGTGCTCCGTTACCTCACCGCACACCACGGGTGGCTTCACGGACAATCTCCCTTACCTAATCCCCTTCTTACTGTGGAGCCTGGGATCACAGACCGGGTCACGCCACCGTGATACCCACAGAAGTGACCCCGTGGCCCGGATCTGAGTACCCCTTATCCCGGGGTGACACACTTGCGAGTGACTAGTGTGAGTCTCGCATTGCATCACCCGACATGGCCTGATGCTCTCTAGACAGGAGCATCTCAGCTGCATAGAAATACATGCAGCTGACCCGCTCCTGTCAGGAGAGTGTGCGGTCATATAGGGTGATGTGATGCGAGACTCGCACTAGTCACTCGCAAGTGTGACTCCGGCCTTATAACTGAAGCTCCAGACCCAAGGACTAAGGGAAACTATATGCAGATGGATAAGGAATTGGCTAAAAGACAGGAAACCAAGAGTAATCATAAATGGTACATTCTCTAAATGGGTTATAATCAGCAGTGGTGTACCGGAGGGATCTGTGCTAGGACTAATTTGTTTTAATCTCTTTATCAATGACTAGTGATTGGAGAATAGTAACTATTCATGTTCAGATTACTTATAACGAATCCCAAAGTATTCCGGTATTCGTTATAACAAACCTAATGCAAGGCATTGGGGAACCAGAGCATTTCTCGTGTCGTGACGACTACTGGCATAGTACTCAGTATTCAGTAAGCAGTATCCAAACAAAAATAGTTACTATTCACTCATCACTATTACTGACCTTGTGGATGAGATTCATAGTAAAGTGTCAGTCTTTGCTGATGACACCAAACTATGTAGGTTATTAAAAACTGACCTTGATAGTATAATATTACAAAACGATCTGGATAAGATGTTGGAATGGGCAGATACTTGGCAAATGAGATTTAATGTTGATAAATGTAAAGTAATGCACCTAGGACAGAGTAATCCTATAGCTGCGTATACATTAAATGGAAGTAAACTTGGGACTACAGAACAGGAGAAGGACTTGGGTATTCAGATTACAAAGCAGCAGCACTCAATGTCAAGCAGCAGCTGCTAAAGCAAACACAATTTTAGGGTGTATAAAAAGAGAGATTAGATCCCGTGATCCCAACGTATTGTTACCCCTCTGTAAATCACTTGTAAGGCCACATCTGGAATATGGGATCCAGTTTTGGTCTCCACATTTTACAAAAGATATTCAGAAGATAGAGTCAGTTCAAAGGCAGGTAACTAGACTACTACAAGGAATGGAAGGCCTCCCATATGATGACAGGTTAGATATGTTTAGCTTAGAAAAAAGACATCTCAGACTAGATTTCATTTATATGTATAAAAACATGTGTGGTCAATATAAAGGACTGTCACATAACTTATTCCTTCCAAAGACAATACTAAGGACCAGGGGGCATACACTGCGAGTGGAAGAAAAGCGATTCCGCCAGCTAAATAGGAAAGAGTTCTTTACAGTTAGAGCAGTCAGACTGTGGAATGCCCTACCACAAGAGGTAGTAATGGCAGATACTATAACTTGCTTTTAAAAAAGGGCTGAATGATTTCCTCAATACTTATAACACTATGGGTTATAGATAATTTAGTGACAAAAAAATATATAATTGGTGGAGAAAGGTTGAAATTGATGGACCTAGGTCTTTTTTTAACTTATATAACTATAACTATGTAACATATTCTACAGCAATTTACAATCCAGGGGTGATGTACAAATAAAACAAAACATTACAGATTAACACATAATTGAACCCATACTAAGAGCAATGAGGGCTCTGCTCACAAGAGCTTACAATCCATGAGGAAACGGGTAACACAAAAGGTTAAAAAAAGCGTGTGCCTTATGGTCCAGCCAGCAGTATCGGAAATAGAGGCATTCAAAAAATGCTGTATAAGCTGGTCATCATGGAGGATGAGGGAACAGATGATAGAAGTGCCCAGTCTCTGAGTAAAAGTTTTGAAGGGAAAGCAGGAAATAGTTATTGAGGTGAAGTGATAGGCCAATCTAAAGAAATGTGTTTTTAGAACACACTAAAAACTTTGGATACTATGAATTAACTTGATTGTCTGTGGTGTGGTAGTGCATTCCAGAAACCTGGTGCAGCATGAGAGAAGTCTAAGGGGCACTTTGCACACTGCGACATCGCAGGTGCGATGTCGGTGGGGTCAAATTGAAAATGACGCACTTCCGGCATCGCATGCGACATCGCAGTGTGTAAAGGCTGGATGATACGATTAACGAGCGCAAAAGCGTCGTAATCGTATCATCGGTACAGCGTCGGCGTAATCCATAATTACGCTGACGCAATGGTCCGATGTTGTTCCTCGCTCCTGCGGCAGCACACATCGCTGTGTGTGAAGTCGCAGGAGCGAGGAACGTCTCCTACCGGCCTCACTGCGGCTTCCGTAGGATATGCGGAAGGAAGGAGGTGGGCAGGATGTTTACATCCTGCTCATCTCCGCCCCTCCGCTCTGATTGGCCGCCTGCCGTGTGACGTCGCAGTGACGCCGCACGACCCGCCCCCTTAACAAGGAGGCGGGTCGCCGGCCACAGGGACGTCGCACGGCAGGTGAGTGTGTGTGTGAAGCTGGCGTAGCGATAACTTTCGCTACGCCAGCTATCACCACATATCGCTGCTGCGACGGGGGCGGGCACTATCGCACTCGGCATCGCAGCATCGGCCTGCGATGTCGTAGTGTGCAAAGCCTGCCTTAGAGATGGGATTGGCAGGTTCAGATTGTAGATAATATCAGTTTTAAGTCATAAGTGGAACAGAGATCACGATTGGGTGTTAGACACAGATGAGGTAGGAGTATAGGGCACTGCAGAACTGTGGAGAGCTTTGTGGGTGACAGTGGTAAGTTTTTATTGTACTCTGTAGCAGATGAGTTATCAGTGCAATAAATGGCACCGGATGGAGGCATTAGTGTAGCCGCTGGATATAAATCTGATTCTGGTTGCTACATTCAGGATAGATTGGAGAGAGAAGACTTTGGCTACATTCACACTTGTGTTGTTTTTAGTGATGAGCGAGCATGCTTGTCACTACTCGGTACTCGCACGAGTATCGCTGTACTCGGGCTGCTCGGCGGGGACCGAGTAATCTCGCGATACTCGTGCTCTTCATTTCTGCATGTTGGCGCTCTTTTGAGAGCCAGCCCTCATGCAGGGATTGGCTGGCAGACCACTGCAATGCCACAGCCCTGTTAGTTGTGGAATTGCAGTGATTGGCCGGCCTGCACAGCGTGACCGAGCCTTTATATCGGCCGGCGCGCTGTGCTCTGCTCACAGCTATTCAGACATTCAGTGTAGGGAGAGTGTCGCTGATTCAGGGAAAGCTTTGCGGCCCTTTATAGTTAGTTCCGGAGCAGGGCTGCAAACAGTGTGACCAGAAGTCCTTCTCAGGACTATTCTAGTTGTATACAAGCAGGCAGGGTATAGCCAGGTCGGAGTACAGTAGCAGAGTCCTTCTCAGGACTATTGTTGCTATATACAGGCAGGGTATAGCCAGGTCGGAATACAGGCTAGTGACCAGAAGAGTCCTTGTCAGGACTATTGTAGCAGTATACAGGCAGGCAGGCAGGGTATATAGCCATTCCTAGTGGTGACCGTATACCAGCCTTCATCATATCTGGGGCTGGTGTACACAGTGTAAAACAGTCCAGATAGTGTCAGACTTCTCAGTAATTGTCGCTCCTAAAAACCAGTTAGGTTCTTATTGCGTCCGTGCTTGCATTTAAAAACAGCACGTGTGTGGCAGTCGGTGGCAGCGTACAGGTGCGCGTTTTGCACAAACTATTATATAACGCACAAGTCTAGTGTATAATACACGTCAGTCAGCAGTGTCTGATAGTGTCAGACTTCTCAGTAATTGTCGCTCCTAAAAACCAGTTAGGTTCTTATTGCGTCCGTGCTTGCATTTAAAAACAGCACGTGTGTGGCAGTCGGTGGCAGCGTACAGGTGCGCGTTTTGCACAAACTATTATAAAACGCACAAGTCTAGTGTATAATACACGTCAGTCAGCAGTGTCTGATAGTGTCAGACTTCTCAGTAATTGTCGCTCCTAAAAACCAGTTAGGTTCTTATTGCGTCCGTGCTTGCATTTAAAAACAGCACGTGTGTGGCAGTCGGTGGCAGCGTACAGGTGCGCGTTTTGCACAAACTATTATATAACGCACAAGTCTAGTGTATAATACACGTCAGTCAGCAGTGTCTGATAGTGTCAGACTTCTCAGTAATTGTCGCTCCTAAAAACCAGTTAGGTTCTTATTGCGTCCGTGCTTGCATTTAAAAACAGCACGTGTGTGGCAGTCGGTGGCAGGGTACAGGTGCGCGTTTTGCACAAACTATTATATAACGCACAAGTCTAGTGTATAATACACGTCAGTCAGCAGTGTCTGATAGTGTCAGACTTCTCAGTAATTGTCGCTCCTAAAAACCAGTTAGGTTCTTATTGCGTCCGTGCTTGCATTTAAAAACAGCACGTGTGTGGCAGTCGGTGGCAGCGTACAGGTGCGCGTTTTGCACAAACTATTATATAACGCACAAGTCTAGTGTATAATACACGTCAGTCAGCAGTGTCTGATAGTGTCAGACTTCTCAGTAATTGTCGCTCCTAAAAACCAGTTAGGTTCTTATTGCGTCCGTGCTTGCATTTAAAAACAGCACGTGTGTGGCAGTCGGTGGCAGCGCACAGGTGCGCGTTTTGCACAAACTATTATATAACGCACAAGTCTAGTGTATAATACATGTCAGTCAGCAGTGTCTGATAGTGTCAGACTTCTCAGTAATTGTCGCTCCTAAAAACCAGTTAGGTTCTTATTGCGTCCGTGCTTGCATTTAAAAACAGCACGTGTGTGGCAGTCGGTGGCAGGGTACAGGTGCGCGTTTTGCACAAACTATTATATAACGCACAAGTCTAGTGTATAATACACGTCAGTCAGCAGTGTCTGATAGTGTCAGACTTCTCAGTAATTGTCGCTCCTAAAAACCAGTTAGGTTCTTATTGCGTCCGTGCTTGCATTTAAAAACAGCACGTGTGTGGCAGTCGGTGGCAGCGTACAGGTGCGCGTTTTGCACAAACTATTATATAACGCACAAGTCTAGTGTATAATACACGTCAGTCAGCAGTGTCTGATAGTGTCAGACTTCTCAGTATGTAATTGTCTCTCCTAAAAACCAGTTAGGTTCTTATTGCGTCCGTGCTTGCATTTAAAAACAGCACGTGTGTGGCAGTCGGTGGCAGGGTACAGGTGCGCGTTTTGCACAAACTATTATATAACGCACAAGTCTAGTGTATAATACACGTCAGTCAGCAGTGTCTGATAGTGTCAGACTTCTCAGTAATTGTCGCTCCTAAAAACCAGTTAGGTTCTTATTGCGTCCGTGCTTGCATTTAAAAACAGCACGTGTGTGGCAGTCGGTGGCAGCGTACAGGTGCGCGTTTTGCACAAACTATTATATAACGCACAAGTCTAGTGTATAATACACGTCAGTCAGCAGTGTCTGATAGTGTCAGACTTCTCAGTATGTAATTGTCTCTCCTAAAAACCAGTTAGGTTCTTATTGCGTCCGTGCTTGCATTTAAAAACAGCACGTGTGTGGCAGTCGGTGGCAGGGTACAGGTGCGCGTTTTGCACAAACTATTATATAACGCACAAGTCTAGTGTATAATACACGTCAGTCAGCAGTGTCTGATAGTGTCAGACTTCTCAGTAATTGTCGCTCCTAAAAACCAGTTAGGTTCTTATTGCGTCCGTGCTTGCATTTAAAAACAGCACGTGTGTGGCAGTCGGTGGCAGCGTACAGGTGCGCGTTTTGCACAAACTATTATATAACGCACAAGTCTAGTGTATAATACACGTCAGTCAGCAGTGTCTGATAGTGTCAGACTTCTCAGTAATTGTCGCTCCTAAAAACCAGTTAGGTTCTTATTGCGTCCGTGCTTGCATTTAAAAACAGCACGTGTGTGGCAGTCGGTGGCAGCGTCAGGCTCCATATTGTCCCTGGATAGAGACGTGCATGATGGCCTGTAAACATGAAGTGCCCATTGTAAGGAAGTGGGTCTATTGTAGTATAGCCCTTAGGCAGGGCAGCCAAAAATTGGGAGGCTCCATATTGTCCCTGGATAGAGACGTGCATGATGGCCTGTAAACATGAAGTGCCCATTGGAAGGAAGTGGGTCTATTGTAGTATAGCCCTTAGGCAGGGCAGCCAAAAATTGGGAGGCTCCACATTGTCCCTGGATAGAGATGTGCATGAGGGCCTCAAAACATTGTTCCCATTGCAAAGGAGCGGGTCTCCTGTCGTTGTAATGCCCATTCAGAAAGAATGGGCGAAAAAATTTACCACTGGGGGTATACCTGAAACAACGGCTTAACTATTGTAACGGTCACCATGATGGCGCATGAGGAGAAGGAGGAGCAGTCCAGCGATTAGCCAAAGTCCAGAAGTGTGTTACCATGGGTGAGTGGAGGTACATGGCAAATTCCCGTTACAAACTTTAAATTCCGCTGTAATTTGCTGTTGGTGTGTGTGGTGAAGTCTGGCCAAATCCAACCCTTGTTCATCTTGATCAGAGTCAGCCTGTCAGCATTTACAGTTGACAGGCGGGTGCGTTTATCTGTAATGATTCCACCTGCGGCACTAAAAACACGCTCTGACAAAACGCTAACAGCAGGGCAGGCCAGGACTTCCAAGGCGTAGAGAGCCAATTCATGCCACGTGTCCAGCTTGGATACCCAATAATTGTAAGGCACAGAGGAATGTCGGAGTACAGTTGTTCGATCTGCAAGGTACTCCTTCAGCATCTGGGCAAACTTAGGATTTCTTGTGGCACTACCCCGCACCTCAGGGGCTGTGGTACGTGAGGGGCTGAGAAAACTGTCCCACATCTTAAAGACTGTTCCCCTACCTCTGGCGGATTGGACTTGTGCCTCTCTCGGCTGTACGCCTCGGTTGTCCACTGATTCATGACCTATGCCGCTAGCGTTTTGTGAGGGGAATGCTTTGCCTACTTCCGTGACTATGGCCTTCTGGAACTGCTGCATTTTGCCTGACCTCTCCGCCTCGGGAATAAGAGACATAAAGTTCTCCTTTTAGCGTGGGTCTAACAGTGTTACCAACCAGTAATGATTGTCGGCCAAGATGTTCTTAACGCGAGGGTCACGAGACAGGCAGCTTACCATAAAGTCAGCCATGTGTGCCAGACTCTTAACAGCCATCACTTCAGTATCCTGACCAACACGATGACTGAACATGCTGTCCTCCTCCTCCTCCTCATCATCATCTACCCTGTCCTCTGGCCAGCCACGCTGAACCGAGGATATGACTGCATGTCATATCCTCAATTTGGCCAGAGAGTTGCTCCATGTCTTCATCCTCCTCCTCGTCATAGTCCTCCACTGCACGTTGTGATGAGACGAGGCTGGGCTGTGTGTTATCATCACCCACACCCACTACTGTTTCTTGCTCAAACTCATCGCGCTCCGCCTGCAATGCATCATGGTTGTTTTTTGAGCAGAGACCATTTTAGAAGGCAGAGAAGCGGTATGGTGACGCTAATAATGTCGTCATCGCCGCTCACCATCTTGGTGGAGTCCTCAAAGTTTTGGCGGATGGTGCATAGGTCGGACATCCATCTCCACTCCTCAGGTGTTATGTGTGGAGTTTGACCCATTTCCCGACGGCTTAGGTGATGCAGGTACTCAACAACTGCCCTCTTCTGCTCACATATCCTGACCAACTTGTGTAGAGTTGAATTCCAACGCGTGGGGACATCACACACCAGTCTGTGTGCCGGAAGATGCAAACGGCGTCTTAAGCCGGCAAGGCCGGCTGAAGCAGTAGGTGACTTTCGAAAATGTGCAGACAGGCGGCGAACTTTTACCAGCAGATCAGACAGCTCTGAGTATGACTTTAGAAACCGCTGAACCACGAGGTTGAGCACATGGGCCACGCATGGAACATGTGTCAGCTGGCCTCGCCTCAAAGCCGCCACCAGGTTCCGGCCATTGTCACACTTGACCTTTCCTGGCTTTAGGTTCAGAGTTGTGAGCCAGTGATCTGCCTGCTGTTTCAGAGCTGTCCACACCTCTTCTGCATTGTGGGGTTTGTCACCTATGCAGATTAGCTTCAGCACTGCCTGTTGCCGCTTCGCCGAGGCAGTGCTGCAGTGCTTCTGTGTCGCCCTGGACAAGCCAGGGGCCACAGAGCACAACACTTAAACACCCCACACTCCCTGCAGGCATATCATAGTCAAAACACAAAATCCTTGTTGCCTTCCACAGGGGCTGTTGTCCACACCAGGGTGTGGAGCCAGGCGGTTGGTCTCCACCCACCGAGGAGGAGGGAAAACACAGGCAGTGAGAGTTAAGCTAAGGAAGTGGAAGGAGGAAAGTAGTAGAGAGGAGAAAAGTGACAGCAAAGAGCCTGAAGTTGGTCCGGGTGTGTGGCCCGGACAGGACAGCAAGGTTGGCAGGATGTGGTGACCGTCTGCAGTGGAGGCCGATTGGAGTCTGCCGTAAGGACCGTGGACGAGTGGTGACCCGGCCGTACCGGACCGGTATACAAAGAGAAGCCAGCACCATTGGCAGAGGACTTTCGGATCCCGGCAAGGCTTGGTGTCGCCGTGAATTTGACAAATCCGTTAGTGAAGGGAACCTCAGGGTTTCCAAACAGCCAAGTCCAGATAGAAGGCAACCGTACAACCGTGAAGGGGAGACACAGCCACCGCCAAGGGCAACCGTCTCCCAGGGCCAGCGCCTGTGGGCAAAAGGGGCTCCTCCGGCCCATATCCAGGTCGGGGAGCGGGTTACCGTTGGGAAACCATCACTACCAACACTTTACTTAGGTGCAGGGAGAGACAGTCATCACTAACCTGCAGGGAGGAACAACCGCAGCCGTCCGAGTGACCCGTCCATCCAGCCACTTGTTTAACCGTGAACTGTGTCATCATCATTGGGCTGAGTGAGTACCTCCGTGCCGTGCGGCACAGCGCTGCCCCTGCGACCCTGCACCTCATCAGGCCCCGCAACCCGCCTGTCATCCATGTCTACCCCATCACCAGGCCCCGGGACAACCAACCCCCCTACCCACGGAGGGGAGAAATAACAACAAAGCTGCTCCCTGTCACAGGCTCCCGGGATCCCCGTCCAGAGCAGCGGTGGTGTCCACACAATCACCACAACCGTGGGTGGCGTCATGGACAATATCCCCAAAACCCAAACCACCCCTTTTCACTCACGGGCGAGTAGCGCCGCTCGAGTCCCCGGGATCCGGCCATCGCTCGAGCCAACGAGCAGCAGCAGCCATAGAGCAGCGTCAGCCGGACCCGAGCAGTGGGAGAGCGCACCGTCCCCCTCCTCCGCCCGCGACACTTCCAGCTTGGGACTGGTGTGGAGGGTAAAGTGGATCAGGATGCGCAGGAGGAGGAGGAGGCTGAGGAGCATGACATTCCGGAGCTGTAGAGTGTGTGTGAAACCCTGACTGAGGTAGGGCCTGCAAAACTTGGTGTGTGAAGGACGTGTTCCGTCCCTCGCTCAGACTGGGTCCCAGCTTGCACAATATTAACCTAGTGTGACGTCAACGAGATGTAGCGGCCTTGCCCACATGCACTTGTCCACGTGTCTGTGGTTAGGTGGACTTTGGCTGAAACAGCGTTGTTCAGGGCACGTGTGATGTTTTGTGACACGTGGTTATGCAATGCGGGGACGGCACACCGGGAGAAATAGTGGCGGCTGTGGACCGAGTAACGTGGGACAGCTGCCACCATCAGGTCGCGGAATGCTTCTGTCTCAACCAGCCTAAAAGGCAACATTTCCAGCGCAAGCAGTCGCGAAATGTTAGCATTTAGAACTGTGGCATGTGGGGTGTTGGCAGTGTATTTGCGCCTGCGTTCAAAGGTTTGCTGAATGGATAACTGAACGTTGCGCTGGGACAAGGACGTGCTTGATGATGGTGTTCTTTCTGCGTAGGCAACTGCAGGTGCAGGAGTGGAGGAGGCTTGTTCGCAGGCAGCATGGACAGGGGATTGGCTCGCATGCACAACCAGCGAAGACGTAGCAGTGACATCAGCAAGCACTGCTCCTCGACTCTGTTGTACTTCCCACAAAGTCGGGTGCTTGGCTGACATGTGCCTGATCATGCTGGTGGTGGTCAGGCTGCTAGTTTTGGTACCCCTGCTGATGCTGGCATGGCAGGTGTTGCAAATGGCCTTTTTAGAATCATCTGGAGCCAACTTAAAAAACTGCCAGTGTCAGAGTTCCGGGTTTTCCAGTTTTCTTTTGAAAGAGCTTGCCCTTTGTTAACATGGAGTTTTCTGTTCTGTTGCCCTACTTCCTGTCCATCTGTTTAAAAGCCGCCCCTAAAGCTTAGTCCAGTGCCTGAGTATACTGCTTCCTGTGTGCTCCTGCCCTGCTGCTTTTGGTTCCTGATTGTTATTCGGATCCTCTTGGAAAACAACCGACACCGACTCTGGACTTCATCTGGTATCATCTAGCTGTGCCCGGACTCCGTTTGCCGTCTTTGGTCGGCACTTCTGCCCGGTTCCTTCCGTTTAATACCACTCTGGACTCACATCACGTACGGACATTTTTGGACTTACCTATTGCCCTTTTGTGTCCCGGCTGCTGCGCATTTAGGGCTTCTGGGGTGATTGCCAGACAGTCCCTGTATAGGGGTTCGCTCTTGGTGGTCTCCCTGGGGGAGTCCGGTGCGCGGTCCCGGGAATTCCCTTTCGCTCCGTCCCTGGAAGGTATTTCCTGTATTTATGTTCTACTGTGTTTTTGTTCCGTTTATGTACATATTTGCTGGTTGCATATTATAAACGTCTTGCACCAAGAACTCGTCTCTGGTTGTCATTGCCCTAACGCAATCGAAATCCTCAATACATACAATAGTATTACAGCCAGACTCGGGAAGACCTAACATTTGTACAGGCACCTTGTGTCATGTTGTTCCGGGGAACAGTTGCCTGACGTCTGCCTGGGGCCACCACTCTGCTTCTTACTGCCTGTTGTGATGCTACGCCTCCCTCCCCCTGTGCACTGCTGTCCTCGCTCTGCATATCCTCCTGCCTGGTTGGGTCAGTTACTGGATCATCCACCACGTCGTCTTCCTCTTCCGCACCCTGCTCCTCCTCCTGACTTCCTGACAATTGTGTCTCATCATCGTCCACCCCTTGTTGAGACACGTTGCCAACTTCGTGAGAACGTGGCTGCTCAAATATTTGGGCATCTGTACATACAATCTCGTCATGGCCCACTTCAACAGGAGCTGGCGAGAGGCCAGAATTTGTGAACGGAAACGTGAACGAACAGCTCTTCCGAGTGTACAAGTGTGGGATCAGTAATGTCCGTGGACGTGTACTCGGCCTGGTGGTAGGAAGGAGGATCAGGTTCTGAAATGTGCGGTGCAGTATCACGGCTACTGACACTTGACCGTGTGGAAGACAGAGTGTTTGTGGTGGTGCCAATCTGACTAGAAGCATTATCCGCTATCCAACTAACAACCTGTTGACACTGGTCTTGGTTCAAGAGCGGTGTACTGCTGCGGTCCCCAAGAATTTGGGACAGGACGTGCGAGCGACTAGATGTGGCCCTTTGTTGTGGCGAAATTAGAGCTTGCACACAACCTCGGTCTCTGCCTGCACCACCATCACGTCCACTTCCTTGTTCGTTGACAACGCCCTTGCGCATTTTGCAATGCTGTGCTGATGTGTATTATTCACTAGACTTGTGCGTTATATCCAAGTTTTTGCAAAACTCACACAAATGCAGCGGAAAGCTGCCACCAACAGGCACACACGTGCGTTTTTTAAATGCAAGCACGGAGGCTCTAAGAACCTAACAGGTCTCTATCCAGGGACAACGTGGAGCCTCCCAATTTTTGGCTGCCCTGCCTAAGGGCTATACTATAATACACCCACTTCTTTCCAATGGGCACTTCAGGTTTACAGGCCCTCATGCACGTCTCTATCCAGGGACAACGTGGAGCCTCCCAATTTTTGGCTGCCCTGCCTAAGGGCTATACTACAATACACCCACTTCCTTCCAATGGGCACTTCAGGTTTACAGGCCCTCATGCACGTCTCTATCCAGGGACAACGTGGAGCCTCCCAATTTTTGGCTGCCCTGCCTAAGGGCTATACTACAATAGACCCACTTCCTTCCAATGGGCACTTCAGGTTTACAGGCCCTCATGCACGTCTCTATCCAGGGACAACGTGGAGCCTCCCAATTTTTGGCTGCCCTGCCTAAGGGCTATACTATAATACACCCACTTCCTTCCAATGGGCACTTCAGGTTTACAGGCCCTCATGCACGTCTCTATCCAGGGACAACGTGGAGCCTCCCAATTTTTGGCTGCCCTGCCTAAGGGCTATACTACAATAGACCCACTTCCTTCCAATGGGCACTTCAGGTTTACAGGCCCTCATGCACGTCTGTATGCAGGGGCATTGGTGAACCTCACAATTTTGGACTGCCCTGGCAAAGGAAAATACTACAAAGACTCACTTCCTCAAAATGGGCACATTAGACTCAAGAGGCCTTCATGTACGTCTCTTCTCAGGGACATCGGAGTGCCACACAATGTTTTCACGTAAAATCTTTCATGTATTAATCTCAAAAAGTAACATACACCAGCTCTATCTCACTATTGCGTATGTACCCTTAACATTTCTGCCATGAAAAATCATTTTGGGGTCATTTTGGAAGGTTTTCTGGTGAGTCCGTAAAAATGGCGTAAAACGCGGACAAAATTGTTCACAGCTGTGACTTTTCAGTGATAAATGCTTCAAGGGGTCTTCCCCATGCTGTTGCCATGTCATTTGAGCACTCTTCTGAGACTTTTGTGACATTTTTAGGGTTTCTCCATGCTGCCGGGGGGTCATTTCACAAAAATACTCGGGTCTCCCATAGGATAACATTGGGCTCGTTGCTCGGCCCGAGTACACGAGTATCTTGGGATGCTCGGCCCGAGCTTCGAGCACCCGAGCTTTTTAGTACTCGCTCATCACTAGTTGTTTTGTATCAGTCACAATCCATTGCCTTGAGGAATTACGGTATCCTGCCTAAAAATATTTTGCAGGAATACGTTTTTTCCCCATAGACTTGTATCAGCAACGGATTGTGAATGGGCTTGCGTTGCATCCGTCAAGCAGGAGCAACGCTGAATGTAACATTTTTTTCCATCGGCGAAAATCGGATGCTGACGGATACGTCGGTGTCTGTCGTGTTTTATAATGGTAGCCAATGGGCGGCGGAATCCGTCGTTATCCGTTGAATGACACAATCCGGCGACGGATGCATCTTTTTATTCTGGCATGCCCAGATTCAGTATAAATGAACTTCTGGTCATGAAAATTCTCTCTCTCTCTCTCTCTCTCTGTTTCACAAATGTTTTCAATACCAAATGACCTTTCACACAGTAAAAAAAAACGCTTCCATTTTTTTAATGCATCCGTTGCATCAGTTTTACAACAAAGTGCGACGCATCCGTCCCATCAGTCACCAAACGGATTGTGACTAATGCAAAACAATGCAAGTGTGAATGTAGTCTTTAGGCCTAAAGCTTCAATATATTTCACAATCTGCCGTTGGGGTCAAGTTGTAAGTGACGCACATCCGGCATCGTTTGTGAGGTATCTGCTTGTGACATCTACGTGCGATCAGGATTGAACGCAAAACCGTTGATCGCAAACACATCGTATCTTTGTCTAGAATTGAGCGTTTTGTTGCACGAACCTAGTCAATTGTAACGTGTGACATCCCTCATACGATTTTAGTGTCTGATGCTATGTGCGCAGGTGTGCGCTCTGCACCGCAGCTTAAAAAAGGTCCGCTTCAGAGCGCAGCTGAAAAGCTGCGTTCTGAAGCGCCTCACAATGTCTGTCATTCAGTAATCTCTGTCAGTCGGTCACTATCTCTGTCCCTCACTCTCTGTCCATGTCAGTCTATCCCTCTCCCCCCCTCTCTCATACTCACTGATCCCCGATCCCCGGCGCGGCGCTGCACAGCATTCACACTGCTCCGGCGGCTTTTACTATTTTGAAAAAGCCGGCCGCCCATTAAACAATCTCGTATTCCCTGCTTTCCCCGCCCACCGGCGCCTATGATTGGTTACAGTGAGACACGCCCCCACGCTGAGTGACAGGTGTCACACTGCACCCAATCACAGCAGCCGGTGGGCGTGTCTATACTGTGCAGTGAAATAAATAATTAAATAATTAAAAAAACCGGCGTGCGGTCCCCCCCAATTTTAAAACCAGCCAGATAAAGCCATACGGCTGAAGGCTGGTATTCTCAGGATGGGGAGCTCCACGTTATGGGGAGCCCCCCAGCCTAACAATATCAGCCAACAGCCGCCCAGAATTGCCGCATACATTAGATGCGACAGTTCTGGGACTGTACCCGGCTCTTCCCGATTTGCCCTGGTGCGTTGGCAAATCGGGGTAATAAGGAGTTATTGGCAGCCCATAGCTGCCAATAAGTCCTAGATTAATCATGTCAGGCGTCTTTGAGATACCTTCCATGATTAATCTGTAAATTACAGTAAATAAACACACACACCTGAAAAAATCCTTTATTAGAAATAAAAAACACAAACATATACCCTGGTTAACCACTTTAATCAGGCCAAAAAAGCCCTCCATGTCTGGCGTAATCCAGGATGATCCAGCGTCGCTTCCAGCGCTGCTGCATGGAGGTGACCGGAGCTGCAGCAGACACAGCCGCTCCTGTCACCTCCACACAGCAACTGAAGACAGCCGCGCGATCAGCTGAGCTGTCACTGAGGTTACCCGCTGTCACTGGATCCAGTGTGTCACTCAGCGTGGGGGCGTATCTCACTGTAACCAATCATAGGCACCGGTGGGCGGGGAAAGCAGGGAATACGAGATTGTTTAATGGGCGGCCGGCTTTTTCAAAATAGTAAAAGCCGCCGGAGCAGTGTGAATGCCGTGCAGCGCCGGGGATCGGGGATCGGTAAGTATATGAGAGAGGGCTGCTCAATTCAGTTACTCAGGAGTTTAGCGGTCACCGGTGAGCCCTTCACAGGTGACCGCTAATCAGGGCGCGACACAGACAGAGCCGCAGCATGACCATGAAGTCGGGTGAGGTTCACCCGAGTTCATTCTGACAGTGCGGCTCTGTCTGTGTCTGCTGTCATCTGCCATTCAGCTCTGCTACATGGCTGTCTGTGTCTGCTGTCAGCGGCCATGTAGCAGAGCTGAATGGCAGATGACATAGTAAAAACGCATCCCTCCACATTACACATGCTTGGCAAGTCAATAAATAAAAAAAAAAAAGGGTGCCCAATGCATACGTCACAGAACACATGATCTAAAGGATCGCACACAAAATTGATCAATTTAACATAGACTACTAACGCTCGTGTGACAGCAAATGAACGACCTACGTGCAATCTCATAAGATCCCGTATGCAACCTGGGCGTGTCACATCGCAAATGCGATTGCACAACTAATTGCAACGTGTAAAGCAGGCTTAAGACACACGGCATGAAAATCGGAGCGAGTGGAATGTGATAAAAGATCGCATTCCACTCGGACCAATATTAGCCTATGTGTCAGCACCCATGAGCGATTACTTTCTCAGCCCTAATGGGACCGAGAAAACAATCGCAGCATGCTGCGGGTGCAATGCGATCCTTGTTTCTCTCGCACCCATTCAAGTCTATGGGGCGAGAGAAAAATCGCACTGCACTCGCATTACACCGGTGTAAAATCCCTCCCCTCCTCAGTGCTGGCCCGCCCCTCTTCAGTGTCAGCCCACCTCCCGCAGCTATGGTTCCATCGCATGATCGGACCTCAGTCACAATGACACTCGCATGACACTCGGCTCCCGCTGTGCTGCCAGCGTGAGCCGAGTGTCATGCGCGGATAGCAGTAGTCCCTATGTAGCCCCAGCCTTTGTAAGAGAGAAGGTGATAAGTAGAAAGTTACACTAGTCCAGCCAAGAATGAGTAAGAGCAACAGGGAGAGTTTTTGCAAAGTGAAAGGTTAGAAAAGGGCAAATTCTTGCAATATTTTTGAGGTGAAGGTGACAAGCGAGCGATAGAGATGAGCGATGTTCAAGTTGAACGGTTCGCCAATTTCATGTTCGAGTGATTTTGGGAGGTGTTCGAGTCGTTCGATGAACTCGAACGATTTGCTAAAAGTTTGGCAGTTTGAGTTACGTTCGAGAACGGTTCGATCACCAAAAGCATGGCTTTTCACAGTAAGTATGTGCACACCTTGCGTATCTGCATGCGTCCTGCGTCCCCAGCACAATCCCTCTCTTTTTCCTACTCACCGATCACAGGCGCCACGCTGCACGGCTGTCACAAATCTCCGGTGTCTTTTCCTCTTTTGAAAATGGCTGCCGCTTCATTATTCAATCAGTTATTCCGTGCTTTCCCCGCCCACCGGTGCCCATGATTGGTTGCAGTCGGACACGCCCCCACGATGAGTGACAGCTGTCTCACTGCAACCAATCACAGCCGCCGGCGGGCGGGTCTATATCGTACAGTAAAATAAATAAATAAATTAAAAAAATAAATGCAGTTCCCCCATATTTGATACTAGCCAGGACAAAGCCACACGGCTGGAGGCTGGTATTGTCAGGATGGGGAGCGCCACGTTATGGGGAGCCCACCACCCTAACAATATCACCCAGCAGCCGCCCGGAATTGCCGCATCCATTAGATGCGGCAGTCCCGGGGCTCTACCCAGCTCATCCCAAATTGCCCTGGTGCAGTGGCAATCGGGGTAACAAGGAGTTAATCATGGCAGGCGAGACACCTTCCATAATTATACTGTAATTGAAAGCAAAGAAATACACACAGCGAAAAATACTTTATCTAATATATAAAGCTGAATGTGTGTGTGTGTGTGTATGTGTGTATGTCTGGGATTGGTATCTGCACCGTCGCAGCTACAGCCACAAAGTTTTGCACACTCACACGTCTGGACCCTGAGCACGTCATAGGCTATGTTTTGAGGGGAAATTTTAACCCCGCGCTTTACAGTTATTCGACAAAAAAACTGCCTCCATTAAAGCAAATGGAGCTGGGAGACACAGTGCAGCCAGAACTTCAGAAGAATGCGCAGCCACGCCCTTATATGGAATGTTGGCATGTCACAATGCAGCCAGGGAAAGAGACAGACACAGACAGGGAAAGAGGCAGACAAAGACAGGGTAAGAAACAGACATAGACAGGGTAAGAGACAGACACAAAGAGACAGACACAGACAAAGAGACAGACTGACGGAAAGAGACAGACACAGACAAAGAGACAGAGACAGACACAGGGAAACAGACAGACAGGGAAAGAAAGGGAAAGAAACAGACAGGGTAAGAGACAGACAAAGACAGGTAAAGAGACAGACAAAGAGACAGACACAGGGAAAGAGACAGAGGGAAAAAGGGAAAGAGACAGATGGAAAGAGAGGGAAAGAGACAGACAGGGAAAGAGACAGGTAGGGAAAGAGACAGACAGGGAAAGTGACAGAGATAGAAAGACAGGGAAAGAGATAGATAGACAGACATGGAAAGAGATTGAGACAGACGGAGAAAGAGACAGAGACAGTCAGCGACAGACAGGGAAAGAGACAGACAGACAAAGAGATAGAGAGAGACAGACAGAGAGATATATACAGAGGGGGAGACAGACAGAGAATGGGAGAGAAACAGAGAGACAGTTACTATCCCGGGCGTTAATACATTCTATTTATACATTCTATCCCGGGAATGTTAATACATTCAATTTTGTTAACAACAGTTATTAACCCGGGCTAAGCCAGGTAGTACAGCTAGTTTGGAATAAAAGACAAAAAACACCTCATTTACCTCTTTATTAATCCCCAAACAACAATCCAGGTCCAAAATAATCCACACGACACTGTCAGCTCTGCTACATGAAGATGCAGGGAACACCATAGAACACGAGCGCAGTGTGTCATCTCCACGTAGCACCTAAAGTGAGCTGCGCTGTCACTGGAGACTTCAGTCTGCAATGCAGATGTCAAGATTACCAAATGTGCCTATGTTTCTCATTAGAGACAGTGGCTCAATAGTTAGAGCTTTCGCCTAAGAAGCATTAGTTCATGAGTTCAAGTTCTGGTAAAAAATTTAATTTATTTTTAAATTATAATTATTATTTATTTATAATTATAATTTAATTTAAATATGCACTGAGGGGAGGATGATGGGGGTTGTAGTGCCTGCGTGTGTGCGAGGATGAGTGCCGTAGTGCCTGCGGTGATGAGTGCGGTACTGCCGGTGTTTGCTCGCCCATCCATCCATCCATCCATCCATCTATTCATCTATTCACCTGCCCGTCCGCCCGTCCACCCGTCCGCCCGTTCCCCCTGTCCGCCCGCCCGCTGTCCGCCCGTCCGCCCGTCCGTCCGCCCATCCATCCATGCATCCATCCTTGCAGCTGAACAATCTGCTTCCAGATTCTCTACTGCAGTACAGAGGTAAAGATTACTAAATCTTTCTTTGCTTTTCATGAGAGACAGTGGCTCAATGGATAGAGCTCCTGCCTAAGGAGAGTGAGTTCAAGTCCCAGCAGTCCCGATAAAGAATTTCATTTATTGTTAAATTATAATTATTATTTATTTATAATTATAATTTAATTTAATTATGCACTGAGGGGAGGAGCCAGACATCAGCTGTGAGCTGCGGGTCACACATCTAAAATCGGAGCAGTTCACGGAATGAGGCTGCATTGCTCTCTCCTTTCTCTTCTCTTTCTCTTCTCTCTCTCTTCCCCCTCTCTCTTTCTCTCTCTCTCTCTTTCTCTCTCTCTCCCTCTATTTCTCTCTTTCTCTCTCTCTTTTTCTCAGTCTGTCTTTTCTCTCTTTCTCTCTCTCTCCTCTCTCTTCTCTCTCTCTCTTCTCTCTCCTCTCTCTCTTCTCTCTCCTCTCTCTCTTCTCTCTCCTCTCTCTCTCTTTTCTCTCTCTCTCCCTCTCCTCTCTCTCTCCCCTCTCTTCTCTCTCTCTTCTTTCTCTCTTCTCTCTCTCTTTTCTCTCTTTCTCTCTTCTCTCTCTTTTCTCTCTTTTCTCTCTCTCTTTTCTCACTCTCTTCTCTCTCTTTTCTCCCTCTCTTCTCTATCTTCTCTCTCTCTTCTTTCTCTCTCTCTCTCAGACCTGGCGATGATCAGCTGATGCAGTCACCTGACAGGATCAGCTGACACTATAAGTCGAGCGGTGAGGCCGGCTTTTTACCGCCCGGCCGGATAAACTATCAGCTGATGCTGTTGGATAGGAGTATGCACAGAAGTGTGTAGTTTTTTGGGGTTTTTTTGCACTGATGCATCAGCTGATTGTATAAAAGCCGTTTATACAATCAGCTGCTGTGTCATGTGATTCAGACCCTTCCAGCAAACCAGATGATATTAGATCCGGATTGGACGGCGCGGGACCCTTGACCCAGGATTACTGCGGAACGGGGTTCTTTATTTCAATAAAGATGGAGTCACTAATTGTGTTGTGGTTTTTTTTTTATTAGAAGTGAAACAGAACACACAGAAAATTTTTTTTATCTGTACTAGCAATTCATGGTGGCCATGTCTAATATTGGCATGACACCATGAATTTCGGGCTTAGGGTCAGTTGATAATATACAGCTAGCCCTAACCCCATTATTATCCAGCAAGCCACCCGTCGCCAGGGCAGCTGGAAGAGTTGGATACAGCACCAGAAGATGGCGCTTCTATGAAAGAGCCATTTTCTGGGGCGGATGCGGACTGCAATTTGCAGCAGGGGTGCCCAGAAAGCTTGGGCACCCTGAGCTAATCAGTCTAATCACTCAGTGATTGAGCAGAGGCTGCGGGCTGTAAGCGGTGACGTCACCGCTGCCACCATTACTATAGCAATGGTAATCTCCGATCACGTGATTCCCGGTGCCGCTATTTACCGACTGTGGCAGCCAGTCCCTGTATGTGGGCTGACTCTGTAAAGAGCCCCCACATGCAGGAACGGGGAAGCCGACCAAGTGCCAGAGACTTTCGCCGGTAGACGGAGATGCTAGAACGATCACCGCGTACTGGAGAGATGCACTGACAGGACCTAGCATGACGTCTAGCCATGTGACCAGTCTGTAGCCAATGAGATAATAGACACGTGACTGGTCACATGCTATTTTGACATCACGATAGGTCCGATCATCAGTGCTGGTTACCGGGAGGATGCAGCGATTATCGGAAGGAAAAGCGGCAGGAGACCGAGTGCAGGACGCGTCGCGGGGACCTGTAAGTGTAATGGCAATGTTTATTAACTGTATGTGTACATACCAATTACACGACACAGCGGCTTTTTTCCAAAACATGAAAAAATCTTTTATTGTTACAAAAATCACACACAGTTAAAAATAAGCAGGGTATGCACAAACAGGGATGGATACCAACGGGACATAGTCGCAAAATCAATGATGATATACATATACTAGCATCCATAAAGTGTACTAATTTGCAATATGCCCTATGCCCTTAGATTTAAAAGGGCACCCCATAAACAGCTGGTGGGTGATTTGGAGAGCATTTAAATTTTCTCATATGCAAGGGGGCTATTCATGCCACAATACATTGCATCGATATACCAGACAACCTCCAAATTCTCCCTTATGCAGGGGGCAATTGAAACATAACGCAAGTATTCTGATACTGCTGATTAGTAAACAAAATGGCTAGCGACCACTGCTATAGTCTCATCCCTAGTCCCTCTCTATACAAGAGGTTACAGGCCGGCAATATAAATGCTGCACTACTGCTAATCCGGTGTTTGGAGCGGTTGATAATGCATAATCAGAATGCGTAAAACCTATGAGGCTAATCCACTTTCTATCATCGCTCCAAACAACCCTAATGAATAGCAGGGGAAATAGCGATAAAGTAATGCAATTATGCAGCTTTACTAACCAGTATGTAATGTCCGTAATGGCGCCACCCCTCCCGTTCCGACGCGCGTTTCACCTTCTTCCTCAGGGAACGATAGTGCATTGGGTCAAATACGGGGTTTAAATACCGCGGGAAGTGTACGGCGTAACCGGAAGTGGGGGCGGGATTTACAATACATCCGGTGTTAGTTTATCCGTCATTTCCGGTCCGTGGAACGCAATTGCGGATCAGCTCCACCCGGAAGGTACGGATAAGAACTAGATCCAACATTCGCATCATTTAACCGTTCCGATCATACGGGGTTGACTATAGAACTGCAGTCTGGTGTAGATCCTTGGAACACCCTGATTAGGCCATTCCTTACACTCTTGCTTCTGATCCTTGGTGACTCAAGTTATGGTGTTTTGTATTGTTATATTAACATTTTCTTGTCTTTTTTATTATAAGATGGCACGTACTATCCAATTAGCGAGGCGTTTGGCATCATACCATAGCAGTCCTTATGTCTTGAAGGTTTATTGATTGGAAACATGTCCAGAATACAACAATCAAGGAACAAAGAAATATCAAACGACCTTTGGAACTTCAACTAGTTGGGATATGGATCCCCAAAGTTAATATCTGCTAATTGCCCTTTTTTTCTTTTTTTTTTTTTTTTTTTTCTTTCACCAATTGAGTATCACGGGTGCACTAGCATTAGGGATGGAGGCTATGGCGCGCATGCTCTTTCATGACCCTAGGTGTCTTCTTCCAGATCGTGGTCACTGCCTCTCATGGCCGGCCCCCCGTCCCACCGACGAATATTGTCGTGGGGGTGGGCTGCCGGGCATGGGTTGCGGACCGTGATCGGAAGGTGACTTTAGACCGGTGGGCCGTGTTCAGCATGCGCCGACATATGGCATTAAGGGAAACCAAGTTTGAGTCATGCCCGGACTGATAGTGGGTTTTTGGTATTATGGGAGTGTAATGTTAATACATTTAGGTGGAATAAATAAAAACTATAACCGGAGAACAGTGGGTTATAGCTAGTGATTTAAGGGTAAAAAGGGATATAAGTGCTTTCCCATAAATATAGAAGTGGTCGGGATAGGTTGCTTCATGAATTGTTATGGTTGGGACTATTCAGGACTTTTGAGGGTAGCACTGTCAGGCATGGATATGAGCAGGCAGTGATTTATCAATCACTTTGTAAACCTGCTATAAATAATAAAAAGATATGCGCACCGGCGCTGTATTGTTAAGAGCATATCCATGCCTTTCAGTGCTAGATTAATTGTGTGTGAATATGCACTATCCCTGAAACCCAATAAAACAGGGAAGCATAGGTGGCAGGGGTTAATTCCGCCCACAGCCTCCGTTCGCGGTACTCTTTAGAAGCGGGAACTTCTGTTCTGTCCGGGTTGAGGATGATATACTTTTGGGTTTCCTGAACCGGAACGGTTAAATGATGCGAATGTTGGATCTAGTTCTTATCCGTACCTTCCGGGTGGAGCTGATCCGCAATTGCGTTCCACGGACCGGAAATGACGGATAAACTAACACCGGATGTATTGTAAATCCCGCCCCCACTTCCAGTTACGCCGTACACTTCCCGCGGTATTTAAACCCCGTATTTGACCCAATGCACTATCGTTCCCTGAGGAAGAAGGTGAAACGCGCGTCGGAACGGGAGGGGTGGCGCCATTACGGACATTACATACTGGTTAGTAAAGCTGCATAATTGCATTACTTTATCGCTATTTCCCCTGCTATTCATTAGGGTTGTTTGGAGCGATGATAGAAAGTGGATTAGCCTCATAGGTTTTACACATTCTGATTATGCATTATCAACCGCTCCAAACACCGGATTAGCAGTAGTGCAGCATTTATATTGCCGGCCTGTAACCTCTTGTATAGAGAGGGACTAGGGGTGAGACTATAGCAGTGGTCGCTAGCCATTTTGTTTACTAATCAGCAGTATCAGAATACTTGCGTTATGTTTCAATTGCCCCCTGCATAAGGGAGAATTTGGAGGTTGTCTGGTATATCGATGCAATGTATTGTGGCATGAATAGCCCCCTTGCATATGAGAAAATTTAAATGCTCTCCAAATCAACCACCAGCTGTTTATGGGGTGCCCTTTTAAATCTAAGGGCATAGGGCATATTGTAAATTAGTACACTTTATGGATGCTAGTATATGTATATCATCATTGATTTTGCGACTATGTCCCGTTGGTATCCATCCCTGTTTGTGCATACCCTGCTTATTTTTAACTGTGTGTGATTTTTGTAACAATAAAAGATTTTTTCATGTTTTGGAAAAAAGCCGCTGTGTCGTGTAATTGGTAGTTTAGAAAGGTGGTATTCCTGTAATATATAGTAGGTCCCTGCTAGAGATTAATACTGTATGTGTACATGTATAATGTGTTTTTATGTGTTTGTGTTTGCCTACCATTGTTTTCAATGGGGTTCGAGTTGGTTCGTTAAACATTCGACGAACTTGTCCTCCGTTCGACAAACCGAACCGAACTCGAACTCTAGGGGGGTGGCTCATCTCTAGCGAGCGAGTGATTACATATAAGGAGTAAAGTAAAGATCTGAGTAAAATAGAACACCAAGACAGCAAGTGTGCTGGTTGGGAGTTATGGAGGAAAAATGCACAGAAATGGCAATTTTGGGTTTAGGCTTTGTGCGCACACTGATTTTCTTGTTGCAGTTTTGATGCAGTTTATTGTGCAGATTGTTGCCCAAATCTGCATGTCTATCCTTATGTCAGCAAAGTCAATGAGAATTCTGAAGTGCTGTGCGCACATTGCCTCTTTTTTTCCATGTAGTTTTGGGTGCAGAAAAAAGACGCAGCATGTCAATATTTGCTGTGTTTTTTCCTGAATTTTTTAGCCCTTCCATGCAATGATTTCACACAAAAAATGAATGGCAAAAAAAGCACTGAAAACACACAAGAAAACGCCTGCGTTTTTGGTGCATTTTTCTGCCACAAGGTGTGTTTTTTGGTGCAGAAAATGTCTCCACCTATTCTGCAGCGTGCGCACATAGCCTTTGGTAAGTGAGCAGAGGGAGAAAAGACAAGGAGTTCAGTTTTGGAAAAATCCATTTATAGATACAGGAGGAACATAATGATATAGACAGCGGCCAGACAATCCCTGGTATTTTGTATTAATGTTAGGGTGATGCCTGGAGACTATCTGTATAATTGCGTGTCATCAGTGTAGAGATGGTACAGAAAACAAAATTAGCTGATGGTTTGTCTAATAGGGGCAGTGTCTAGAGAGAAGAAAAGGAGGCTGAGGACAGAATCCTGAGGATCCCCAGCAGAAAGGGGAACAGGAGGGGAAGAAGATCCGGCAATTAATACAGTGATGAAGTGGTCAGACATGTAGGAGGAGAACCAAGAGAACTTAAGACCGATAGAGCAGAGTATAGTGAGGAGGAGATGGTGATCCATAGTATCAAATGCTGCATGACTGCTGAAACCCCACCACTGCACCAATCTCTCATGCCCAAACAAAACACACAATTGTAGTAAACCAAATGAACTTTATTGGAGAGATAACCAAATATATATACAAACTCTCATCTTTTGTTGGGTTGGGGTCGGTCACAGCTTAAAATTAACGTTGTCATTATACAACCGGATATACCATTTCAAACGAGTCATAATGCCAGGCCGGACTCCCGGCGCAATCAGCCTTCGCTTAGCATCCACTATTATCAATCACTGACCGCCAAGGAGGAGCAAAAGTCGCTAGAATGCGCTCCGACCCCCCCCCACCCATGAAAAGTAGGGCCTGCTCAATGCCTTCTTGAAGGCCCAATAAAATAGCTGCCTGTGCCTGATGGAGTTTTACCACGTCAGACCTCATGGGACAGGAGCAGAGGTCATCACCAAATACGAAAAAGCTTGGGCGATACTGCACCGTCTATTAAAAAAGGACAAAATTTGTGAAGCAATAAATGAAGTCTACCATAACGCACAAAACAAGAGGAACGCTAACTACCGATGTGTTGAATATCAGAGTTGGACAAAACAGCCCGCGCAGCCTCGGTAGCAGAACCCATCCTAAAAGAATGTGTACCAAACTCGAAAGGGTTAGGCCAAGAAAACCAAAGACACTTATGAAAAATGGAACAATAACCGGAACTTTTGTCAGGTAGGGGCTATACTCTAGAGGTAGAAAGGACACACCGGAGCGGAGCACCGCCATATAGTTGTTAACCAAAGGAACCGTGCTTTGCAAAAACAACTGCTCACCGAATTGCAAAGCGCCAAAAAAGGCCAAGCCAAAGGAAAACGCAAAAAAAAGAACCGATTCAAAAGAGAGCGAACTAAATTACGTGCAAAATCAATTGGCACCATGTGATGCTATGGACAGATCCAAAAACCCCTGGGTAATGAAAGCAAGCTTTGTCAGGTGGGAGGTGAAAAAAAACATGACAAAAGTAAAGCCAAAGCACAGCTGAGTAACAGCCTCTTTATTAGGCTACCGGTCGATTCACGGCCCCATCGTGAGAATGCTCACTGGCATACTTATCCAGCATTTTCGATGGTTTTACTGGCAATTTTGTGGATGAACTAGGGCACTTGGTTGCTGCATGTGCTCCGCCACAAACGGAGCACTTATGCCTGAATTTACAGAGGCCAAAGAAGCGGCAGTGGCCTTCATTAAATAACCAACATGTGTCGGGTCTACGAACGGCCACTGAGCCGGAGCTGGCAGAGGTGCTAGGGTGAAGGGGGTCATAAGCCTTCTGTTCCAGCATTAAACGCAGCCAAGTGTCCGTGGCTTTCACTTCCCAACCCAACTGGGGTTGAAGGGCCAAACGACGACGAAAATCCTCATCATAACGCCACCAAGCTGATCCCCATGTGACTTGTAGGAATTATAAATGGTGTCGAGATATAAAAACATCTCAGAACAGCGCTCGGCTTGCTTCTGTCCCATGACACATCCCATAACAAAAAATGCCTGAAGCCAGTTGTTAATGGACTTAGCCACTTTTGGCCTCCTCTCGAAAGGACGATCAGATGAGCTCCGTTCCTTGTCAACTTTACTCACCAGCATCCGGAAGGGGAACGACAGCAGGCTCCTTAGAGAGGATCAACAACCGTCTCCCTCTGAGGAGGTCAGTAATGACAGAGATGATGTCCATGGGGCACAATTGAGGCATTTGAGGAATCCGGGGTAGTGGAAGGAGAACGCCACCTCAATGAACATGAACGGCGGCTCCTCCAAGAGGACCTGGAATGACGGGAGGAATGGTGGCTACGTCTGCCATGTGATCCAGCAGAGCGTCTGCGGTCAGGGTTGCGAGGAGTTGACACTGAGGAGAACAAGGCGGACCGGTTACCGCGCCCACGGCGGCTACGACCACGGGCCGGGGATCCAGCAACCACCTGTGGTGAAACAGGAGTAAATGGGGCTTGTGCAGGTGGGGGAGGGGCAGACACTGCAGGGTGCACTCCTGCAGAGTGTCTGCGTTGGTCAGGCGTGCGAATGACTGAGAGCGAGGCAGAGCGGTTACCGTGCCCATGGCAGCTACGACCACGGGCCAGGGATCAAGCACCCGCCTGTGATTGAGCAGGAATATCAGGGGCTTGACAAGCTGGAGCAGGTGGACAAGGAGCAGGTGGGGCTAATAATCGAACAGATGAGGCTTGTGCAGGTGGGGGAGGGGCAGACACTGCAGGGTGCACACCTGCAGCCCCCTGCACCAAAGATGGCAAGGTGAGGATCTGCAACTGAGCAAAGGGGCTAGAAGGGCTTATTACTGCCCCAGCACCCAGGGGTGCATCCTGCTGGAAAAACTGAGGGGGAGGGGGTAGTGGCTGCACCATGCCTGCAGACCCCTCTGTGAACGAGGAGACGCAGTCATGGTGTCCCCGTTATTCTTAGTGACGGTGGTGGCTGTATAATTAGTGGTTTGGGGAGGCAGGGGTTAACTAATACCGACCGCGGCTCCACACTGCCGGAGGGACAGTGTCGGCGTGCGGCAGCCAAGGTTGGGAGCTGGGAGGGGGGAGGAGCTGGGAGGGAGTGAGGGATGAGGGATCTGTCTGAATTTGTGGTACGTGGGGGTTAGTAGCTGCTGACCGCAGGTCCACACTGCCAGAGGGACAGTACTGGCGCGCAGCCACCGCGGTCAGGAGCTGGAAGGAAGTGTGCGGGGCTAGTCGCGAAGTGCGCATGCCCTGTTACGTCATCGGTTGTGAGACTCAGGTGCTCTGGCGGACCGGTTCGCCGAGCGGACCGCCTGCCACCGGGAATCACTGCCTGAGCCTCAGGAGGGACGGGACACGGCTCATCTAAGAAAGCGGTAAGCCAGGCATCCCCTTCCCTCCCGATCCTGTCCCTAATGGCAGCAGCCAAGGAGTCGGCCATCTCTCACCAGCAGCAGACTGTGTCCGGGTGGCCAGCAGCACAGCAGTGTCCGGGTCTCAGGATGAGGAGAGGCCGAATCCTGGAAATAAGGGGAATTATATAGGGGAACCAATAGTAAGGAAAACAGTGGGATTAGACACCTTAATAAGGGGGCAGGGTTCGGGCACGGGAGAGGGATTTTAACCCCTTACATACCGGCCTCAGCAGTCAGGGTGCATCCAGTGCAGCCCCACTGACATGCCCTACAAGAGATCTAGGAAAATTAAAAGAGTAGTGACCATTAGATTTAGCTGTTAATAGAAGTTAGAAACGTTAGTAAGGGCTGTTTCTATGCAGTGTAAAAAGCAGAAATCGGATTGTAATAAGTCAAGAAGAGAATTATTTAAAAGATTGAAGACAGTAGACATAGCATTCCAGGAGTTTAGGATGAGAATATATATTGCCAAGATTCTTGCAGTATATAGAAAAAGTCCAGCTCACCCAATGGAGACCGCTAAATATTTGATCGGTGCACAGAAGAGAAAACAGGATCCCTCTGCAGCAGGACGTGGTGTAGTAAATTATCCAGCATCCAGATCAGTAGATTGGTTAAAAATCAATTTTCCTTTATTCCAAACTTCATAAAAGCATAAATAATACATCTGAACACATACTTATAAAAGGAACCACAGGAAGTCATGGAACAATCAAAGCTGAACAAGGCCACCTGATATGTTAGGTAATGAATCGCAGTAACCCTTACAAGACACTCAAAATTTCGTTTCTAACATTCATGCCTGTTGGAATTCTACTTTGTAACATTAACATCCATTTTGCCTCACCGCGCAATAATAAATCATTTAAATCTCCACCTCCCCTCACTGTCTGCACTTTCTCTATTGCATTAACTCTAAAGTGACTCAAATCACCTCTATGTATATGCAAAAAATGACGGGAGGCTGCTGATAAACTGCGTGTGGTGGTGTGACCCACATCATAAATGTGCTCTGATATGCGGCGTCTTAAAGTTCGTGAAGTATTCCCCACATACTGGATATTGCAATCTGTACACGTTATGACATAGATCACACCAGCAGAACCGCAGTTCATCAGAGACTGAATTTTAAATTCCTTTTTTGTAACAGAGGAAACAGTTTTGTCCGTATTCCACATGAATCTGCACAGCCCACAGCTTTTCTGGCCGCATCTGAAAGACCCACAGGTGGGTAGCCAATTCCTTGCACTTATTTCGTTGCCCAGAGTGCTTTTATTTTTGTTCTTTTTGGAGTGATCACTGGGGGATATTCTATTAGCGATAGTTTTATTCCTCCTAGACACGAATTTAACTCCGCTTTTTAATATGTTTTTTAACGTGTCATCTACATATAAAATCGGTAAGAATTTTTTAATGATGTTAACAATCCGATAAATATCGGTACTGTAGCTTGTTGAAAAAACAATAGGCATATGACCCTCAGCAAAAGCAAGGGTTTTTTTGGTATTATTGCTGCTTATTTTTAGATAATCCTCTCTAGTTTTCTCATCGTTTTTTTTTTAGCTCTCTATATTTTTATTAGAATAGCACCTCTTCTTAAAGCGCTCACCAATAATCTCACATTGTTTCTCATATATATGGGGTGTAGTACATGTTTTCTTAGCCCTTATAAACTCCCCCGTGGGGATGTTAACTATTACATGGCGTGGGTGACAGCTGGTTGCATGTAATAACGAATTCCCTGCTATTGTTTTTCTAAAAATGTCACAGTCAATTTTCCTTTCCTCCAGGTTTGCTGTCAGTAGAATGTCCAAAAAAGGAATTGTTTGAACACTATACTGATATGTAAACCATATATTGCATGGATTATTGTTAATGTAAAAGGCGAAGCTCTCAATGTCGGCCAACTGACCATCCCACACGATTATAACATCATCAATAAATCTCAAAAAAAGAAAAATATTGGCAGAAAAAGGATTTTTTTCCGAAAAAATATATTCCTCCTCCCACCAAGCCATGAAGATATTGGCGAGAGAAGGTGAAAATCTAGAACCCATAGAACAAACTTGTACCTGTAAATAAAGATCATCCAAAAAAGAAAAAAAAATGTTTTTTAACAAAAAATAAGTAACTTCAATTAAATAGGTTTGTAAATCAACTGAAAAATTACTATATTTTTGCAGGTAGATTGTTAAAGCCAAAATGGCTAGCTCGTGGGGGATGGAGGTGTACAAACTTTGCACATCACAAGATAGCCAGCAAAAAGAGCTCCACCATTTCACCTGTGAAAAAATATTCAGAACATGCTTAGAATCCTGCACGTAACTAGGTGAGATTTTAGCTAGGGGACTCAATCTAACGTCCAGCCATTCTGACAGGTTCTCATTGAGAGATCCTATGCCAGATATGATTGGGCGGAAAGGTGGTGGGAACATTTCCTTGTGCACTTTTGGGAGTGCATGAAGCAAGGGGGTTCTGGGATACAAAGGACAAAAATAATCCAGTTGTTTTTGATTAATAATTCCCAAACTAAGGCCCCTATTGAGGAGTTCTTGTAATTCTAATCTGATATTTTCCATGGGGTCACGATTAATCCTTCTATATACATCACTATTATGAAGCATAGCTCTAACCTCCTTTTCATATAGCCCAGTGTCGAGCACAGTTACAGACCCTCCCTTATCGGAATTCCTCACAACAATATTATCATTAGCAGATAACAAATCAAGTGCCTGTCTTTCAGCAAGAGAGATATTAGAACGTCCATTTCTTTTTACATTGTAGATTTTCATAAGTTTATCCTCAACAAGGTACTGGAAATCGTCCATAATCTGCAGTTTGGAATGTTCAGGATAGAAATTGGGATTAGGGATCCTTGAGGAAAAGTTGTCATCCGTTAAATGTGGTAACCTGGATCCAGATTCTGACAAGTCCCTCAGATTTTTAATGGTAACTTGTTCCTGGAAGGAGGTGGGTGTAAATTCCTCTGGATCCATAACAACATTCATAGCATTACTATCCATAGCATTCCTCTGGCCTGAATCCTGAACAAAAAAAAGTCTCTTAAGGGTTAATCTTCTCATAAAGTGGTTTACATCAAGCATGGTATTAAATATGTCCATTTTTGCAGAAGGAACAAAATTGAGACCCCTTTTAAGAATATTAATTTGTTCATTAGATAAGATAGAAGCAGAGAGATTCAAAACTGTAAACTCTTCAGTGGAATCTAGAAGTGTTTGTTCCGCGCCGATCTTCTGAATTCCCTTATTATGGGGGTGTTTTCTCCCTGATCTCCTTTAGCGTTTTTTCATCCTGGACCGTTTTTTGAACGATTATTACTGTGACAAATTCTGTTGATCCACACCCTGTGCGTTATTAAGGCTGGGGGAAGATAGATTCTCAGTATCAGAGTTGTCTGTATTGACATCCGTATTGTCCATATCTGTTGAAGAAAAGCTTACTCTATTTTCTCTCCGTTTCAGAATAGAGGGATTAATATTGTTGCGTCTCCTTCTATAGTCATGCCAATTATATATGTGGTTATTTTCATAATCGCTCTTATCCCTTCTAAACGTTTTTTCTTTTATAGCTGTAATAGAGTCCTCCATTTTAATCAGATTGTTATTATTTTTTTCTTTAGTAGTTTTGAAAAAGGTAGAATCTTTAAATTTTGTCAGATCATTTTCAATCTTTTTAATAGATTCCTCCAAAGTCAGCATCTTAATCTCCTCTCTCTCCACAATCAAATTCATCAGCTTAGTGGACCAGTCATTCAAAATGTTATCCCATTCTTTTACAAATTCAGGGTCATATTCTGTAGTAGGGCGCTTTTTAATGCGCAAACCCCTAGGGATCATTCTGCTGTTCACATAAGCCTGCAGGGTTTTGTGGTCCCACCACACCCTGAGTCGGGAAGACATATGTTTTTCAAGTTCCCACATAAGCGATTTCAAATCCGTTTCATCCTCAGGTGGGGCGGCATGCATGTTAGAAAAAATATTAGCAGCCTTGTCCAGCCGTTGTCGACTGTTCACATTGAAGAAATCATCACTAATAGTACCATCAGAATTGTTAGTAGCAGTCTCTTAATTCATGGTTACCAGGAATATGTAGAATATATATAACGCAATTGCGATAATAGGGGAGCACGAGAAATAGGAGATCCAAGCAATGCAGTATATAGAAAAAGTCCAGCTCACCCAATGGAGACCGCTAAATATTTGATCGGTGCATGGAAGAGAAAACAGGATCCTTCTGAAGCAGGATGTAGTGTAGGAAATTATCCAGCATCCAGATCAGTAGATTGGTTAAAAATCAATTTTCCTTTATTCCAAACTTCATAAAAGCATACATTTCTCCATCATGATGAAGAACGCATCACAAGGCGTGTAAGGTGGACGCGTTTCGGACAAAAAACTAGTCCTTAATCTGAGACAACACATAATACATCTGAACACATACTTATAAAAGGAACCACAGGAAGTCATGGAACAATCAAAGCTAAACAAGGCCACCTGATATGTTGGGTAATGAATCGCAGTAACCCTTACAAGACACTCAAACTTTCGTTTCTAACATTCATGCCTGTTGGAGTTCTACTTTGTAACTCCCCTATTATCGCAATTGGTTTATATATATTCTACATATTCCTGGTAACCATGAATTCAGAGACTGCTACTAACAATTCTGATGGTACTATTAGTGATGATTTTTTTAATGTGAACAGTCGGCAACGGCTGGACAAGGCTGCTAATATTTTTTCTAACATGCATGCTGCCCCACCTGAGGATGAAACGGATTTGAAATCGCTTATGTGGGAACTTGAAAAACATATGTCTTCCCGACTCAAGGTGTGGTGGGACCACAAAACCCTGCAGGCTTATGTGAACAGCAGAATGATCCCTAGGGGTTTGCGCATTAAAAAGCGACCTACTACAGAATATGACCCTGAATTTGTAAAAGAATGGGATAACATTTTGAATGACTGTTCCACTAAGCTAATGAATTTGATTGTGGAGAGAGAGGAGATTAAGATGCTGACTTTGGAGGAATCTATTAACCCCTTCAGCCCCCAGCCTGTTTTCACCTTAAAGACCTGGCCATTTTTTGCAATTTTGACCAGTGTGACTTTGACAGGTTATAACTCTGGAACACTTCAACGGATCCTGGTGATTCTGAGAATGTTTTTTCATGACATATTGTACTTCATGTCAGTGGTAAATTTAGGCCGATATGTTTTGCGTTTATTTGTGAAAATTTCGGAAATTTGGCGAAAATTTTGAAAATTTTGCAATTTTCAAAATTTGAAATTATATGCCCATAAATCTAAAAGATATGTCACACAAAATAGTTACTAAATAACATTTCCCACTTGTCTGCTTTACACCAGCGCAATTTTTGAAGAAAAAAAAAACCATTAGGAAGTTAGAAGGGTTCAAAGTTCATCAGCAATTTCTCATTTTTCCAACAAAATTTACAAAAAAAAAATGTTTAGGTACCACATCACATTTGGAGTGATTTGAGAAGCCTAGGCGACAGAAAATACCCAAAAGTGACCCCATTCTAAAATCTGTACCCCTCACTCTGCTCAAAACCACATCCAAGAAGTTTATTAACCCTTTAGGAGCTTCACAGCAACCAAAGCAATGTAGACGAAAAAATGAAAATGTTACTTTTTTAACACAAAAATGTTACTTTAGCCATAAGAATTAGTATTTTCACAAGGGTATCAGGAAAAATGCATCATAAAATGTATCGTGCATTTTCTCCTGAGTACGCAGATACCCCATATGTGGTGGAAATCAAATGTTTGGGCACACGGCAGGACTCGGAAGGCAAGGAGCGCCATTTGAATTTTTGAGTGCAAAATTAGCTGCACTCATTAGCGGACGCCATGTCGGGTTTGAAGACTCCCTGAGGTAACTAAACAATGGAGCTCCCCCATAAGTGACCCCATTTTGGAAACTAGAGCCCTCAAATATTTTTCTAGATGTTTGATGAGCACTTTGAACCCCTGGGGGCTTCACAGAAGTTTATAACGTTGAGCTGTGAAAAGAAAAAAATTTTTTTTACCACAAAACTGTTGCTTCAACCAGGTAACTTTTTTTATCACAAGGGTATCAGGAAAAAATGCACCATAAAATGTATTGTGCATTTTCTCCTGAGTACGCAGATACCCCATATGTGGTGGAAATCAAATGTTTGGGCACACGGCAGGACTCGGAAGGCAAGGAGCGTCATTTCACAGCAAAATTGGTTGGAATTATTAGCGGACGCCATATTGCGTTTGGAGACCCCCCTGAAGTGCCTAAACAATGGAGCTCCCCCACAATTGACCCCATTTTGGAAACTAGACCCCTCATGGAATTTATCTAGCTGTTTACTGAGCACTTTGAACCCCTGGAGGCTTCACAAATGTTTGTAATGTTCAGCCGTGAAAATATTTTATTCTTTTTTTTACCACAAAATTGTTTTTTCAAACAGGTAGCTTTTTTTTCCACAAGGGTATGAGGAAAAAATGCACCATAAAATGTATTGTGCAATTTCTCCTGAGTACACAGGTACCTCATATGTGGTGGAAATCAATTGTTTGGGCGTACAGCGGGGCTCAGAAGAGAAGGAGCGCCATTTCACAGTAAAATTGATTGGAATTATTAGCAGACGCCATGTTTCATTTGGAGACCCCCTGAGGTGCCTAAACAATGGAGCTCCCCCACATGTGATCCCATTTTGGAAACTAGACCCCCCCCATACAAAAAATTTAGTTTGGCGAAATAAAAAATACAGACATCAGTAAAAAAAATAAAAAATGAATAAAAAAAAAAAGAGCGCCTGCCACTAAGACCAGTGCCAAACGTGAGAGCAATGCACGAGTCTCGCATCGCATCATCCACTGCAGTCTGGAAGCGAGCAACTGCGCTGGATAATGCGATGCGAGAGGGCGGGGCGGCAGATGAGAAAGGGCGCAGCGGATGGAAGATGGGAAAGTGCGCAGCGGATGGAGGAGCGGTAGAGGATGGGAAAGGGCGCAGCGGATGGATGATGGGAAATGGCGCAGCGGATTGAGGAGCAGCAGAGGATGGGAAATGGCGCAGCGGATGGAGGAGCGGCAGAGGATGGAAAAGAGCGCAGCGGATGGAAGATGGGAAATGGTGCAGCGGATGGAGGAGCGGCAGAGGATGGGGGGGATGGAGGTACCTTACAGGATGGATCTAGGCAGCAGGATCACAGCAGACAGAAGAGGCAGCAGATGAAGGAGGCAACAGATTGAGGAGGGTGAGAGGGGGCAGTAGATGAAGAGGATGGGAGAGAGCAGGCAGCAGATCGGGGAGGGGGGCAGAGTCTGATGGGAGAGAGAGATGGCACATGGAGGAGGGGGGGCCCCGGGGGGGAGGGTGGCTTGCAGCACATGTGGGGGGAGGGTGGCTTGCAGCAGTACATGTGGGGGGAGGGTGGCTTGCAGCACATGTGGGGGGAGGGTGGCTTGCAGCACATGTGCTGCAAGCCACCCTCCCCCCACATGTGCTGCAAGCCACCCTCCCCTCACATGTGCTGCAAGCTACCCTCCCCCCACATGTGCTGCAAGCCACCCGCCCCCCACATGTGGGGGGAGGGTGGCTTGCAGCACATGGAGGGATAGGAGGTGTAGTGGCGATGGAGAAGGGGCAGCCGATGAAGGAGGCGGCGGCCGCCGATCGGGAACAGTGGGGGCCGATTCGGGGGCAGCAGCGGCTGAAAAAGGTGGGTGCAACGGCGGCGGGGACAGTGGCGAGCGTGGCGGCGGGGAAAGCGGTGGATCGGGAGCGGCGGCGGGGACAGTGGCGAGCGTGGCGGCGGGGACAGCGGTGGATCCGGTGCAGCGGCGGGGACAGTGGCGAGCGTGGCGACGGGGACAGCGGTGGATCCGGAGCAGCGGCGGGGACAGCGGTGGATCCGGAGCAGCGGCGGGGACAGCGGTGGATCAGGAGCGACGGTGGGGACAGTGGCGAGCCGTGGCGACGAGGACAGCGGTGGATCCGGAGCAGCGGTGGGGACAGTGGCGAGCGTGGCGGCGGGGACAGCGGTGGATCCAGAGCAGCGGTGGGGACAGTGGCGAGCGTGGCGGCGGGGACAGCGGTGGATCCAGAGCAGCGGTGGGGACAGTGGCGAGCGTGGCGGCGGGGACAGCAGTGGATCCGGAGCAGCGGTGGGGACAGTGGCGAGTGTGGCGACGGGGACAGCGGTGGATCCGGAGCAGCGGTGGGGACAGTGGCGAGCGTGGCGAGCGTGGCGGCGGGGACAGCGGTGGATCCGGAGCAGCGGCGGGGACAGTGGCGAGCGTGGCGGCGGGGACAGCGGTGGATCGGAAGCGTGGCACCGGGATCAGCGGTGGATCGGGAGCAGCGGCGGGGTGATCGGAGCCGCGGCGGGGCTGGCGGTGGCGGGCGGGGGTATCGGAGACAGCGGCGGTGGCGGGCGGGGCGATCGGAGACAGCGGCGGGGGCGGGCGGGGCAATCGGAGACAGCGGCGGGGGCGATCGGAGACAGCGACGGGGCTGGCAGGGCGATCAGAGACAGGGGGGGACAGGGGTGGGCGATCGGGGACAGGGGCGGGCGGCAACCCGCAGAGACCGCTCTCCTCGGCTTCCAGGGACGGTCACAGGCCGCAGATCCACATTGATTTGAGAGAGCGGTCACAAGGCCGGTCTCTCCAATCAGAGCTGGGGGCGGGTGAAGCACCGATCACCCAGCTCCAGCCAATGGCCAGTGCTACAGCAGCACTGATCAGGGCTGGATTTAAATGTTCCAGCCATTTTCAATGGCTGGAACATTACAGTGACTGTAATTGGCTGAGCGGCGTTTGTCAGCCAATCACAGCCTCTGTAGGTTCGGGGAGGAGGCACCACCCCTCCTGAGGTCAGGCAGAGGTCCCCTCCTTCCCGAATCTACCGTTTAATCAAAGAAATTGGACTCCCCGGGGCTCCGGGACCGCGATTTCGCCATGACGTACTGGGTACGTCATGGGTCGTTTAGCACCATGTCACCGTGACATACCCAGTACGTCAAAGGTCGTTAGAAGGAGACGCAACAATATTAATCCCTCTATTCTGAAGCAGAGAGAAAATAGAGTAAGCTTTTCTTCAACAGATATGGACAATACGGATGTCAATACAGACAACTCTGATACTGAGAATCTATCTTCCCCCAGCCTTAATAACGCACAGGGTGTGGATCAACAGAATTGCCACAGTAATAATCGTTCAAAAAACGGTCCAGGAAGAAAAAACGCTAAAGGAGATCAGGGAGAAAACACCCCCATTATAAGGGAATTCAGAAGATCGGCGCGGAACAAACACTTCTAGATTCCACTGAAGAGTTTACAGTTTTGAATCTCTCTGCTTCTATCTTATCTAATGAACAAATTAATATTCTTAAAAGGGGTCTCAATTTTGTTCCTTCTGCAAAAATGGACATATTTAATACTATGCTTGATGTAAACCACTTTATGAGAAGATTAACCCTTAAGAGACTTTTTTTTGTTCAGGATTCAGGCCAGAGGAATGCTATGGATAGTAATGCTATGAATGTTGTTATGGATCCAGAGGAATTTACACCCACCTCCTTCCAGGAACAAGTTACCATTAAAAATCTGAGGGACTTGTCAGAATCTGGATCCAGGTTACCACATTTAACGGATGACAACTTTTCCTCAAGGATCCCTAATCCCAAATTCTATCCTGAGCAGTCCAAACTGCAGATTATGGGCGATTTCCAGTACCTTGTTGAGGATGAACTTATGAAAATCTACAATGTAAAAAGAAATGGACGTTCTAATATCTCTCTTGCTGAAAGACAGGCACTTGATTTGTTATCTGCTAATGATAATATTGTTGTGAGGAATTCCGATAAGGGAGGGTCTGTAACTGTGCTCGACACTGGGCTATATGAAAAGGAGGTTAGAGCTATGCTTCATAATAGTGATGTATATAGAAGGATTAATCGTGATCCCATGGAAAATATCAGATTATAATTACAGGAACTCCTCAATAGGGGCCTTAGTTTGGGAATTATTAATCAAAAACAACTGGATTATTTTTGTCCTTTGTATCCCAGAACCCCCTTGCTTCATGCACTCCCAAAAGTGCACAAGGAAATGTTCCCACCACCTTTCCGCCCAATCATATCTGGCATAGGATCTCTCAATGAGAACCTGTCAGAATGGCTGGACGTTAGATTGAGTCCCCTAGCTAAAATCTCACCTAGTTACGTGCAGGATTCTAAGCATGTTCTGAATATTTTTTCTCAGGTGAAATGGCGGAGCTCTTTTTGCTGGCTAACTTGTGATGTGTAAAGTTTGTACACCTCCATCCCCCACGAGCTAGCCATTTTGGCTTTAACAATCTACCTGCAAAAATATAGTAATTTTTCAGTTGATTTACAAACCTATTTAATTGAAGTTACTTATTTTTTGTTAAAAAACATTTTGTTTTCTTTTTTGGATGATCTTTATTTACAGGTACAAGGTTGTTCTATGGGTTCTAGATTTTCACCTTCTCTCGCCAATATCTTCATAGCTTGGTGGGAGGAGGAATATATTTTTTCGGAAAAAAATCCTTTTTCTGCCAATATTTTTCTTTTTTTGAGATTTATTGATGATGCTATAATCGTGTGGGATGTTGAGTTGGCCGACATTGAGAGCTTCGCCTTTTACATTAACAATAATCCATGCAATGTACGGTTTACATATCAGTATAGTGTTCAAACAATTCCTTTTTTGGACATTCTACTGACAGCAAACCTGGAGGAAAGGAAAATTGACTGTGACATTTTTAGAAAAACAATAGCAGGGAATTCGTTATTACATGCAACCAGCTGTCACCCGCGCCATGTAATAGTTAACATCCCCACGGGGGAGTTTATAAGGGCTAAGAGAACATGTACTACATCCCATATATACAGTCATATGAAAAAGTTTGGGCACCCCTATTACTATTAACCTTTTTCTTTATAACAAATTGGGTTTTTGCAACAGCTATTTCTGTTTCATATATCTAATAACTGATGGACTGAGTAATATTTCTGGATTTAAATGAGGTTTATTGTACTAACAAAAAATATGCAATCCGCATTTAAACAAAATTTGACCGATGCAAAAGTATGGCCATCCTTATCAATTTCTTGATTTGAACACTCCTAACTACGTTTTACTGACTTACTAAAGCACTAAATTGGTTTTCTAACCTCATTGAGCTTTGAACTTCATAGGCAGGTGTATCCAATCATGAGAAAAGGTATTTAAGGTGGCCACTTGCAAGTTGTTCTCCTATTTGAATCTCCTATGAAGAGTGGCATCATGTGCTCCTTAAAACAACTCTCAAATGATCTGAAAACAAAGATTATTCAACATAGTTGTTCAGAGGAAGGATACAAAAAGTTGTCTCAGAGATTTAAACTGTCAGTTTCCACTGTGAGGAACATAGTAAGGAAATGGAAGAACACAGGTACAGTTCTTGTTAAGCCCAGAAGTGGCAGGCCAAGAAAAAATATCAGAAAAGCAGATATGAAGAATGGTGAGAACAGTCAAGGACAATCTACAGACCACCTCCAAAGACCTGCAGCTTCATCTTGCTGCAGATGGTGTCAATGTACATTGGTCAACAATACAGCGCACGTTGCACAAGGAGAAGCTGTATGGGAGAGTGATGCGAAAGAAGCCATTTCTGCAAGCACGCCACAAACAGAGTCGCCTGAGGTATGCAAAAGCACATTTGGACAAGCCAGTTACATTTTGGAAGTAGGTCCTGTGGACTGATGAAACAAAGATTGAGTTGTTTGGTCATACAAAAAGGCGTTATGCATGGAGGCAAAAAAACACGGCCTTCCAAGAAAAGCACTTGCTACCCACAGTAAAATTTGGTGGAGGTTCCATCATACTTTGGGGCAGTGTGGCCAATGCCAGCACCGGGAATCTTGTTAAAGTTGAGGGTCGCATGGATTCAACTCAGTATCAGCAGATTCTTAACAATAATGTGCAAGAATCAGTGACGAAGTTGAAGTTACGCAGGGGATGGATATTTCAGCAAGACAATGATCCAAAACACCGCTCCAAATCTACTCAGGCATTCATGCAGAGGAACAATTACAATGTTCAGGAATGGCCATCCCAGTCCCCAGACCTGAATATCATTGAAAATCTGTGGGATGATTTGAAGCGTGCTGTCCATGCTCGGTGACCATCAAAATTAACTGAACTGGAATTGTTTTGTAAACAGAAATGGTCAAATATACCTTCATCCAGGAACTCATTAAAAGCTATAGGAAGCGACTAGAGGCTGTTATTTTTGCAAAAGGAGGATCTACAAAATATTAATGTCACTTTTATGTTGAGGTGCCCATACTTTTACACCGGTCAAATTTTGTTTAATTGCAGATTGCACATTTTCTGTTAGTACAATAAACCTCATTTCAATCCAGAAATATTACTCAGTTCATCAGTTATTAGATATATGAAACTGAAATAGCTGTTGCAAAAACCCAATTTGTTATAAAGAAAAAAGGTTAACATTAATAGGGGTGCCCAAACTTTTTCATATGACTGTATGAGAAACAATGTGAGATAATTGGTGAGCGCTTTAACCCTAGAACGCATACCTGGGGCCTCGCAGGCCTGCTAGGTTACTTGTTTTCTATGGTAGATTTTTATGGTTGCGCGTTCTAGGGTTAAGAAGAGGGGCTATTCTAATAAAAATATAGAGAGAGCTAAACAAAAAACGGATGAGAAACCTAGAGAGGATTATCTAAAAATAAGCAGAAATAATACAAAAAAACCCTTGCTCTTGCTGAGGGTCATATGCCTATTGTTTTTTCAACAAGCTACAGTACCAATTTTTATCGGATTGTTAACATCATTAAAAAATTCTTACCGATTTTATATGTAGATGACACGTTAAAAAACATATTAAAAAACGGAGTTAAATTCGTGTCTAGGAGGAATAAAACTATCGCTAATAGAATATTCCCCAGTGATCACTCCAAAAAGAACAAAAATAAAAGCACTCTGGGCAATGAAATAAGTGCAAGGAATTGGCTACCCACCTGTGGGTCTTTCAGATGCGGCCAGAAAAGCTGTGGGCTGTGCAGATTCATGTGGAATACGGACAAAACTGTTTCCTCTGTTACAAAAAAGGAATTTAAAATTCAGTCTCTGATGAACTGCGGTTCTGCTGGTGTGATCTATGTCATAACGTGTACGGATTGCAACATACAGTATGTGGGGGATACTTCACGAACTTTAAGACGCCGCATATCAGAGCTCGTTTATGACGTGGGTCACACCACCACACGCAGTTTATCAGCCGCCTCCCGTCATTTTTTGCATATACATAGAGGTGATTTGAGTCACTTTAGAGTTAATGCAATAGAGAAAGTGCAGACAGTGAGGGGAGGTGGAGACTTAAATGATTTATTATTGCGCCGAGAGGCAAAATGGATGTTAATATTACAAAGTAGAACTCCAACAGGCATGAATGTTAGAAACGAAATTTTGAGTGTCTTGTAAGGGTTACTGCGATTCATTACCTAACATATCAGGTGGCCTTGTTTAGCTTTGATTGTTCCATGACTTCCTGTGGTTCCTTTTATAAGTATGTGTTCAGATGTATTATGTGTTGTCTCAGATTAAGGACTAGGTTTTTGTCCGAAATGCGTCCACCTTACACGCCTTGTGATGCGTTCTTCATCATGATGGAGAATTTTATGCTTTTATGAAGTTTGGAATAAAGGAAAATTGATTTTTAACCTATCTACTGATCTGGATGCTGGATAATTTCCTACACTACGTATTGCCAAGATTCTTGTATTCACCTTTTTTTTTTATTTATGCTTACAGAGCATTTAGGTTTTATGTTAATTTACAAATATCCCATTTCGGTTTCTACTAATTTCATATGAATTATTTATAACATGATATAGTGTAATATTTATATATTGTATATACTTTACATGGTGGTGGATGACACATGGTAGATTATAGACAATTGAACGCACTCAGGCACAGCTGCACAAATACAGTAAGCTAATGAGCTAATAAGACTGTCTATGTAAAGCACTCATCCTTCTGTGTCATCCAATATGCTTTATTCATGATTACGTAAGCTGTGGAACCACAAAAACTTATTGCTATAATATTAGTATGGGTTGTATTACTGTGGCAGCAGCATAACAGCCGCTATGGGGCCAAATGAGTCTGCATCTCATTTGTAATACTGTATATGCAGGCCGCAGAATCTGAGTCTCCTACGTGATGTATATCCTATTGTGACATACTGTATTATATCACAAACGTGAGTACATCCCTCACATTTTTGTTACTATTTTATAACTTTTCATGGGACAAAACTGAAGATATTACACTTTGATACAATGTAAAGTAGTGTACAGCTTATATAACAGTGTACATTTGGTGTGCCCTCTAAATAACTTAACACACAGCCATTAATGTCTAAACCTTTTGCAACAAAAGGGAGTACACGCTTGAGTGAAAATGGACATGGTGTGCCAATTAGCCATTTTCCCTTCCCAACGTCATATAACTCATTAGTGTTACAAGGTCTAAGGCGTGAATGGGGAGCAGGTGTGTTACATTTGGTGTTCTCGCTCACACACTTTCTTATACTGGTCACTGGAAGCTCAACATGGCAGCTCATGGTAAAAAATTCTCTGAATATCTGGGAAAAAAATTGTTGCTCTACATAAAGGATGGCCAAGGCTGTAGAAGATTGCCAACTCCCTGAAACTGAGCTGCAGCACGGTGGTCAAGACCATACAGCAGTTTAACAAGGTAGGTTCCACTCAGAACAGACCTTGCCATGGTTGACCAAAGAAGATGAGTGCACGTGCTCGGCGTCTTATCAAGAGGTTGTTTTTTCAAAATAGACGTATTAGTGCTGCCAGCATTGCTGCAGAGGATACAGGGGTGGGAGGTCAGCCAGTCAGTGTTCAGACCACATGCCACACACTGCATCAAATTAGTCTGCATGGCTGCCATTCCAGGAGGAAGCCTTTTCTAAAGATGATGCCCAAAAAAAGCCTGCAAACAATTTCCTAAAGACAAGCAGACTAAGGACATGGATTACTGTAACCATGTCCTGTGGTCTGATGAGACCAAGATAAACTTATTTAGTTCAGATGATGTGAAGCAAGTGGGGTGACAACTAGGTAAGGAGTAGAGAAAAAAGTGTCTTGCTAACAGTCAAGCATGGTGGTGGGAGTGTCACTATTTGGGGCTTCATGAGCGCTGCCGACTTTGGGGAGCTACAATTCATTGAAGGAACCATGAATCGAAACATGTATTGTGACACACTGAAGCAAAGCATCATCATCCCCCTCCCTTCGGAAACTGGGCCGCAGAGTAGTATTCCAACATTATAACAACCCGAAACACAAATCCAAAACGACCACTGCCCTGCTAAAGAAACTGAGGGTAAAGCTGCTGGACTGGCCAAGCATGTCTCCAGACCTAAAACCATATTGAACACCTGTGGGACATCCTCAAACAGAAGTTGGAGATGTGCAAGGTCTCTAACATCCACCAGCTCTGTGATGCCGTCATGGAGGTTTGGAAGAGAAATGCAGTGCATGCCTGAAAAGCTCTAGTGAACTCCATTCCCAAGAGAGTTAAGGCAGTGCTGGAAAATAATGGTGACCTCACAAAATATTGTCACTTTGTGCACAATTTCTCATTTTCACTTAAATGTGTACTCACTTTTGTTGCCAGCAGTTTGACATTAATGGCTGTGTGTTGAGGGCACACCAAATTTACACTGTTAAGGCTGCTTTACACGCAGCGACATCGTTAGCGATGTCGCTCGTGAAAGCACCCGCCCCCGTTGTTTCTGCGTCATGGGCACTTCGCTGCGGCTTCACAGCGACGTCACATGGCAGGCGTCCAATAGAAGCGGAGGGGCGGAGAGCTGTCGCATGTAAGTCACGCCCACCCCGTTGCCAGAGGACGCAGGTACGGTGTTGTTCGTCGTTCCTGGGGTGTCACACGTAGCGATGTGTGCTGCCTCAGGAACGACGAACAACCTGGGTCATGAACGAGCAACAATCTTTTGAAAATGAACGACGTGTGAACGATCAACTATAAGGTGAGTAATTCTGATCGTTAACACTCGCTCGTAGGTGTTACATCAAACGACGTCACTAACAAGGCCGGATGTGCGTCACGAACTCCGTGACCCTGACGACATATCGTTAGATACGTTGTTGCGTATAAAGCTCCCTTTATACAAGCTGTACATTGACTATTTTACATTGTATCAAAGTGTCATATCTTCAGTGTTGTTTCATGAAAAGATAGAATAAAATATTAACAAAAATGTGAGTATCACTTCTCTTCCTGGTAGCTGTGAATCCAACCGCTCTAATTATCAGTCCCTTAGATAACTGTATGATTTACTCACACTATAGGCATCCACAGATAGTTTTAACTCAGCCCAACGATGACTTGTAGCAAGACAAGGAGAAACGCTGTAGTTTTCTTCTAGAATCTTGTATTAAGTACAAAGTAAAGGCAGGTGAAAAGGAATAATCTGTACAGGGTTGTAGACATGTGTTCAGCAATGGTTCCTCTCTAGACTAAACTGAGGGAGAAGGGAGGAGCTTTCTATACAGAAGCCAACTAAGGAACATAGAGACAAACTTCATGCAGTCTAAATCTACCTAGTAACAATAAGGAATTTCCTGATAGGATGAAAAATATGCAATGCAAAAATATATACAACAGGTTGTTCCCATTCATGGGACACAACACTACCCGTCTGAAATCATCTGATTTCACAAGTCCTTCTACGACGTACGGAGTCAATCCTGTCCCTCGATGTCCCGAAATCTGTAACGAGAAAAGAGACAAACACAAAAAAATGCAACGGTAAGGGGGCGGAGCTGGACATGGCCGAGTGAGGAAGCTGCTTGTTAGAGCTCCTCTAAATATCCTTCCAAAGGGCCGGTTTACTATATATATAATGGGCAAATCCACCAAGAAAAACAAGCCCAACATCTCAGGGCAACTTTCTGCATCTCAGGGCACGGGAATCAGGGGACCCCCTGCGGTGGAGGAAGCGGCATCATCTGCGGCGCCATTCCAAGATGGCGGCCGCGCCACAGAGACGCCATCCAGCAGACTGGGAAAGGAAGATGGGTCGGCCGCAACAGGCGTCCTACCTGCCTCACATCCCGCGACATCTCTGCTGGAGCCGGGTAATCCGGATGACTCACCGGCGGCCGGCATCAGGGGAGCGGAGAGTAATGCGGCGTGCGTGCACGGAGTGCACGTGTGCCTGGGCCCAGAAGAAGCATCACCGTGGCAGGCCCGGGCACGGGGGAAGCAGGCGCTGCACCGGGAAGTCGCGCTGCAGGCACTACTGCCCCTGTCTGCATACACTGGCCCGGCAGCCAGAGATAAGGAGGGAGCAGCGATTTGCCCAGAAGGACTGCTGGGAGAAAGGACACAGGTACGGGGACCGCGGGAGGGCCTGGGGAGCGGGACTCCAACCAGAGAGGGAGGTGAAGTAACCAGCCAGGCGTATGCACCAGGGGTTAAAAGACCTGCAGGGGAAGCTGGAAATGCAGGGGAGCCATCTGAATCCTGGGTAGCAGCCAACGAATCCTGGGGGACACCTCAGAGGGAAGCAACCCCTCCCCCTCCAGATCGATGGTCCACTGGCTCTTCCTGGGCTGAGAGCCCGACAGTCTCGGACAGAGAAAAGGGCATCTTGATTCCCAGAGATGGAGGGCCAAGAGCAGTGGGAACACCCCCAATGCGCCATATGTCCATGCCACTAATATGGGACGATATGAAAAACCCCCAAAGCACGCAAACGCAAACACTAATATATGGTCCAGCTATACAGGACTCTTTCTATTCATACCCCAATACGTCTCACGCTGTCACCTCGATGGGCGAGGACCGCCCGGCATCCCTGGCAGACCTACGGTCACTGTTGCAAGCGATCCCCACCAAGAACGACATTGCAGCACTGGCTAATCAAGTGGTGGCGGAATGTAAACAAGAGTTTATCCAACTACGGCAAGATCTCTCCTCACTTACTCACAGAGTCGATTCCCTGACAGAGAAACAATCAAATTCTCAGACGTCTATTCAATCTATTCAAGAGACTGTAGAAAACCAATCCAAGCAACTATTTGCCCTTCAACAACATGTAGACGACTTAGAGAACAGAAATAGAAGGAACAATTTACGTATTAGAGGTATCCCGGAATCTATTGCCGCTCCTGATATACCTACTGCTCTCCGTTCTATCTTCAACAATCTGCTAAAGAGGCCACCAGGGGCCCCCCTCGAGCTCGATAGAGCCCATAGAGCCCTACGTCCCCCGGATCCAGAGGACCCCCGCCCGAGGGATATCGTGTGCAGAGTGCATTTTTTCGCTGTAAAAGAGGCCATCCTACAAGCAGCCAGGGGGAAACAAAACTTGTCGTTTAATGGCTCTACCATACGCATAATGCCGGATCTCTCACGCCACACCCTGGCCCAACGTGCGACCCTTAAGCCCCTTCTTGATGCCTTGAAGGAGAGGGGTCTACCGTTTCGATGGGGATTTCCATTCTCCCTGTCGGTGCGGAAGGACTCCCGATGGATGGTCTTGCGATCCCCAGAAGACCTCCCGGCCTTTACTAAGAGCCTGAATTTACCTACAATCACTATTGCAACCTGGCCGATTACCCTACTCCAGCAGTGGGTACCTAGGGGACGGCAGGCCGCTTCTGGACGGTCTACACCTCATGTGTCCGGCAGGGGGCTGCCCCCGAGAGAAAGGCGGGGTCGGGGGACGGGTCGTCCTCGGTGACCGATATAGATGTGCTCAGTGGCGGAATGTATGCTGCCTTTAAGTTTATTCATCGCCCGTACTACATGAATATTTGATATTGTTGCCGGTTCCTGTGGTTATCTTTAATGTTTTTCTTGCATGCACGGAGCTCGGCTTGGTCATGTCTGACATCCTTTTTCCCCAAATAGGCCGGGATCCTCTGTCCTGCCTAGATCAGGCGGATATGTTCCCTAGGAACAATTGTTCGGATTTAGTTTACTGTGCTAGGTTTTTTTTGCCTGCTGTTCTCCCTGTTTTCGTTGCTCTTTCCCTCTTCTCCCCACTATATCCTACCTACCTCCAGTCTTCCCTTCTTTCTATTCTCAGCGGCCGGGCTGATAGGGTTCGTTACCCTCTCTTATATATCTCTAATGTACTACTCTTTTATAGATGGCGGATCTAACCATTGCTTCTTTCAATGCCAGGGGCCTCAATGTTCCGGAGAAAAGGACACAGATACTGTATCATCTTCATAAACGGAAGGTGAGAATAGCGTGCCTCCAGGAGACACACTTCAAACAAGGACATGCCCCTATTCTTAAAAATAAGTATTACCAGACATGGGTTTCCTCAGACAACCCAGACTCCCGTTCTAAAGGCGTGGCAATAGCCATCCATAAATCCCTCCCACATCAAATCTTAAAGTGCACGACAGATAGTCTTGGAAGATATATTATACTCTCACTGAGGGTGGGAACCCACATTTTCACAATAATTAATGCTTACGCCCCAAATCAAAAACAGGACAGCTTTGTTTCCCGTCTGATTGACGTTGCGATCCCCTTGCTGCAGGGCACGGTGATTTTATGTGGCGACCTAAATGTCACCCTCGACCCCACATTAGATAATTCCAAAGGAAAATCTAGTATTGCATACACCACCATTAAACGGATCAAAAAAGCTCTACTGCGTATTCAATTGTTTGATGCTTGGAGAATACAGCATCCCTCGGACAGAGACTATAGTTTTTATTCACACACTCAGGACTCTTATAGTCGTCTTGACTACATATTAATTCAACATAGCGCTCTCCCATGGATCCAACATACGGGAATGGATAATATATTGTGGTCAGACCACGCGCCGGTGTATTGCACAATAGAGATCCCCTCTCTTTCGGCTCCTAAAGGGTCGTGGCGGCTGAATGAGTCGTTGCTACTGGATGAGCTTTGTGTCACTGACATTCAGACCTCTATTACTAGGTTCATGGAGGACCACTCTGTAGATGACACAGCCCCCACATATAAGTGGGAAGCACTGAAATGTGTCCTACGAGGTATTTTTATTAAACACGGGTCCCGAATCAAGAAAGAAAAGGCCCAAAGCATAGTAAAAGCTCTCCAGAAGGTCTCTGAACTGGAGCTCATCCACAAGCGAGCCTTATCGGCCACAAATCTACAAGCCCTTTTACAAGCTAGGTTCCAGGTTAAAAAACTGCTCGATTCCTCATACCAGCGTCTAATACAGGTGGGAAGGGGGAGGTTTTACGAGTTTGGGGACAAACCCAGCAGATTGTTGGCCAACGCGCTGAGAGAAGAAAGAGCTCATACCCTCATACCTTGCATCAAGAACCCACGCGACGAAATACTCTATGCCACCCCAGAAATCTCGAATACTTTTCACGACTATTATTCCAAGTTATATAATTTACCGGTTGAGCCCCCCAGGTCGAGTGATGAGGGCCCCCTAGTGCCCTCACCTTTTGGACGTCTCGATAGCTCTATAATTGACAACTTGGAAAGCCCATTTACACTGGAGGACTTGCTGGCAGTGATTCGCGACACACCTGGAAACAAGAGCCCTGGCCCCGACGGATTCCCCGCCAAATTTTATAAATCCTTTTCTGATCAGTTAGCACCCCTAATGCTCCTTTCCTTTAATTCGATTTCGGACTCTGTCCACTTTCCACCCCATTCCACCACAGCGCACATCTCATTACTCAGTAAGGCTGGAAAGGACCCTACGGTGTGTGGTAGTTTTAGACCAATATCACTTCTTAATGTAGATTTAAAAATTTATGCCAAGCTTTTGGCAAATAGACTTGGTCCTTTGCTTCCTGACCTGATCCATTTGGACCAGGTCGGGTTTGTCCCGGGTAGAGAGGCAAGGAACAACACCATAAAAACCTTGGATTTAATTCAACACGCACATACTAAACAACTACCGATGATGTTGCTATCTTTGGACGCTGAGAAGGCTTTCGATAGAGTCTCCTGGCAGTCAATTGCACAGACCTTGGACCACATCGGCTTGGGACCGGTTTTCTCATCCAAAATTATGGCTTTATACCATGCCCCGACTGCTCACCTTAAGATCAATTGCACTCTATCGAAACCCTTTTCCATTCGTAACGGGACTCGACAGGGATGCCCCTTGTCACCCTTATTGTATGTTTTAGTCATGGAACACTTGTTGTCGGCCATCCGGGCCAATCCGGACATAAAGGGAATTAAAATCGCCAACCGGGAGCATAAATGTGCTGCCTTTGCTGATGATCTCCTTATTTATCTATGTAACCCCATCACCTCTCTCCCATCCTTAATGGTGGAGCTGAACCGCTTTAGCAAATGGTCCAATTTTAAAATCAATTTTGATAAATCAGAAGCCTTAAATATTTCTCTACCCCAAACAACTGTGAATGTTATAAAACCAAACTTTCCCTTTAGATGGCCACCCCATGGCAGTATTGGGTACTTGGGCATCAAGATCCCATCTGACTTGTCCAAGCTCTTTCAATTAAACTACCAAAGTTTCCTGTCACGGCTCGAGGGTGATTTAGCCCGGTGGCACAGAGGCACTCTTTCATGGTTCGGCAGGATCAGCGCACTCAGGATGACGGCGCTGCCGAGATTGCTGTACTTGATACAGACAGCTCCGGTTTATGTTCCAGCATCCTATTGGGCCAAGATGCAGCGCATATTCAATCAATTTGTTTGGTCCGGAAGGCGTGCCCGCATAGGGAGTAGCGTCCTGACTAGGACCAAGAATGCGGGAGGGACAGGACTACCTGACTGTAGGCGGTACTACTTAGCAGCCGCTTATGCCAGGATCCTGGACCTTTTACATAATACTGGTTCTAAGCTTTGGGTCTGCATGGCACAGGATATGTGCCCCTTATCGTTACCGACCCTGCCCTGGACCTGGCCGCTCCTCACCAGACATAAGATTGAGATGTCTTATAGTACTAAACAAACATTGAAAACGGTCCACTCTGTGTCATCACGCAATCTCATGATTCAGCCGAGAGGGCCACTTATGCCACTAACCGATAACCCGGGGTTTTTACCGGGAGCGTCATCTAATAATTTTCTGGGAAGCACGAAACTGACTCCTTTAAGATTAAATCGGGTGGCTCCGGGCGGGTCTCTCATCCCACTCCTGGAGATAGTGGAGGGCCGGAATTTCAAAATGCGATTTAACTTTGAGTATGCTCAACTCAAGCATTTCCTAACCTCTCAGGACACTACCAGGGCTCTTTCCCTACCCCAAACTCCTTTTGAAAACCTTTGCACTGGGCCTTCCGACATGCGTCATGCAATTTCAAGGGTGTATAAGCTTATGACTAGTGCAGCAGAGGGGTCGCTTCCTCGCTTTTGTAGAGCTTGGGAGTTGGAACTCAACCAAACGATTCCCAGGAATCTATGGGAGCGTTGTTTCCGCCTGACCCACAGGTCGGTAGTTGCCACTAGGATGCAAGAAACCAGCTATAAAATACTTTCCAGGTGGTACAGGGTTCCGGCGTCTCTTCATGCGTGGTGCCCCGAAATACCGGACACGTGCTGGCGTTGCGGGGCCTCAGGAGGCACCATGTCTCACATCTGGTGGCACTGCCCGGGCTTGTCGATCTTTTGGAACAAAGTACTGGTAGCCATAAAAGAGGTTACAGGGATCGTAGTACCCAGCCGCCCGGAGGCAGCTTTACTGTATATCTTTAACGTACCGGAAAAGGTTTTTAAAAAATCTATCTTGGGTCACCTTCTTCAGGCTGCCAAGACAGTGGTCCCACGGCGATGGAAAGACTCTACCCCCCCGACATTTGATGAGTGGGTAACAGAGGTAAATGTGATCCATCGCATGGAGATGGTGATGGCCCAATCACGAGGGCAAACAGTGGAGACAGCCACTAAGTGGTTCCAGTGGGAGTCTTTCCTGTCCAGTGAGAAATTTCCTGAACTAATTTAATCTCCGGATTGGGGGCACCCTGGCTTTTTCTCTTTTAGACAGTACACACCATCCTCTCGACAAATTTTAGCTCAATAGATGAGGTATCAGCCCCGGTCGCCCCACCCTGCTTTCTATCTCTCCCCTCTTTCCTCTGAATTACCTCTCCTTCTTTGGATTCTGTGACTATCACTCAACTTAATCTCTTCGTCTTGTTACATTATCATCTAAGGTTTTAAATGTTTACCCAGGTATTATTTCTACTATCCATAGAATATCACGAAGCCTGCGAAGGCATGGTATAGCAGTGACTTGGGATTTCTGATTTGTATCATTTGGTACAATATGGATGTATGTTTTAATTTTGTTATTCCTTTGAAACTTAATAAAATCTTAAATTGGAAAAAAAAAAATGCAACGGTAATGCACTGAATTCAAGTCCATGCTTGGTTGATGACGCATAGTCCTTGCGTAAAAATGTAAAAGTAGAAAAATGAAAAAAATGAATTCAAGTTCAACAAACCCATCTTCAGATTGGGTAAGCCGCAAACATGCTAACTCTTACTCCAACCTAATAATCCAACGGTAAAGTTTTAGTCCAAAGGAAAAGTTCAAGGTTCAATTGGACACGGACAGTTGTGTCTCAGTACAGCAGGGGTAAGAGAAGGTACGCTCCCCGTCGTGGCAGTGTCCAACAACAAAGTTAGTTCATGTAACGTCCTCCTTTGGTAAAAGTAGCACGAGTTTGGTGACTGGACGAATCACACACGTGTGCCAGCCGTGGCACGTTGAAGACTTGTAGTCGGTGAAACAGTGAACGATGTGAACAAGACGAGCTACGGCTCGTACCGCAGATGACCAACTTGTGAAGCGCTCGAAGCGATGATGTCTCAACTTCTGTTTTGATGTCACTGAAGTGTAGCGAGCAGAGACGATTGGTCTAATTTCCTTATCGGATTCTGGTGCCACCAGTTCGTTCATGTTGCCGGCGTAGTTATCGCAGGTCTACTCGTATAAGATACTTGGAGGTATCAGCCACATGTTGTGGCCGAATTTGGACGTAGCAGAGAGTCTCATTCCTCGGTCAGATGGGTTTTGTTCGGTGGGAATGTGGTGCCACTGTTCAGCATGATCTCTGTCAAGGATATTTTGCATAAACTCGACAAAGTGTTTCTCCATCTCTGGTTGTCTTTTCAAGGAGCGTTTTAGAGAGGAGAACCTTGCGGTTGCTTGCTGGGAGTTGTTTGGCAACCTTGGCCTTGGAGACCGAAAGGGTAATGGGGCTACCCAATTGTTAGAGTCATTTTGAGAGAACTCTTTATCCATAATCTTTATGAATTCCTTGTCTTCTCTCGTCAGTGACAACTTGTTGTCTTCATTTGTAGACTCAAATACTGTTGACCCGAAGTCGTCATCCGAGAGATGGTATACGTCCGCGCAGTCGGGCGGCTGCTGTCGCCACCTGGTGTCGCTCAGCCTCTCTTTCACCCCGTAGTGATGCGGACATGGCTGAAAGGGAGTGCCGCGACCATTTGGGAGGATGTGCGTCTTGTAGGAGGAGATCGCGTCGGGACTCTTCATTTTGCCTACGCAGACGTTTCCTATGATCACCCAGCCTAAGTTGTAGCGCTGAGTGAATGGCGCGTCGTGTGGCCCGTTGATGTGTTGGCGTACTTTGTGCAGCTGGAGGATGTCCCTTCCAAGCAGAATCAGGATTTTTGCATTATGATCAAGAGCTGGGATCTTGCTGCCGATAGTTCTCAGGTGAGGGTGGTGAAGAGCTGCCTCAGGTGTCGGAATCTCTTCCCGGTTAGCCGGTATCTGGTTGCACTCGACGAATGTCGGTAGAGGTATCTCTACGGTATTTTCAAGAGATGTTAATACGAGACCACTGGCTGTTCTTCCGCAAGCTTCTGAGATGCCGCTGCAAGTACCTAGTGTGTAAGGGTAGGCATTTCCTTTTAAGCCGAACAAGTCAAAGAGTTCAGACCTGGCAAGTGACTTGTTGCTCTGGTCATCCAGGATGCTGTACACCTTCACGGCACTCTCTGGGTGACCTTTGGGATTTATCCTTACTAGGCATATTTTCGCACAAGACTTGTCCCAGAGATCTTCTCCGCAGACTTCGGTGCACGAGGAGGATACTGTGAGGTGGTTTGCAGCTTGGCCTGTACTCTCTCCGCCATGACTTGTGGTAGGAGAAGGTGTAGGTGCAGGATCAGGCTAAGATGGGTGGAGCGCTTGTACGTGATCCGTGCTGTCACACTCCATGCACTTAATTGTAACCTTACAGTCCTTGGCAAGGTGTTCTGTAGAGGCACAACACCTGAAACATACCCCAAACCTTTTCAAGAGTTACTTTCGTTCTTGAAGGGGTTTCTTCCTGAAGTCAATGCACTTCTTCAGGGGGTGTGGCAGTTTGTGAATAGGACACTTGCGGTTCGGATTTTCTGTCTTCCCGCCTTCATTGCCCTTGTCTGGTGCTGACGTTGGTGTAGGTGGTAGAACATCAGTCTTTTTAACTAATACTGGGCCCCTACGTTTTCTGTCATTTTGATGAGGGCTCTCATACCTGGGAGCTGGTGAAGTGGAGTCAGTGGGTTCTCCACAGGTGAAGCTGGGGTCTGCCTTACGTTCAGCGATGCCATTGATGAACTCACAGAAGTAGGAGAATGGAGGGAAGGAGACTTGGTGCTCTTTTTTATAGTTTGTTCCTACCGTGGTCCACCTTTCCTGCACGTTGTAAGGTAACTTGGCGACTATGGGTTTCACCCCACGAGCGGTGTCCAGGTAGCTGAGGCCAGGTAGGTGTGTGTCTGTTTTGGCCAGCTGGAGCTCGGACAGCAGGTCGCTGAGTTCTTGGTACTTTGAAGCATCCTTGCCAGATATTTTGGGAAGGTCATATAGTTGTTTGAGTAATACATCTTCAATTGCTTCAGGACTGCCGAAGCCTTTCTCTAGTCTGTCCCATGCAGTTGCGAGACCAGTTGTTGGGTCGCTGATGTAGACGGATCTGAGTCTCTTGATTCTCTCAGTAGACCGTGGCTCTAGCCACCTGATTAGCAAGTCCAGCTCTTCAACAGCCATAATGCTGAGGTCACATGTTGCGGTTTTGAAGGCACACTTCCACCCTCTGTAGTTTTCGGGCTGGTCATCATACTTTGTGAGACCGGTGTTGGTGAGTTCTCGGCGGATCATGTACCTCGCAAAGTCGGACATGTCTGATCTTTCCGACATTGGGGGCACATTTGCTGACTGCGTGGTGCTGGTTGCGTGGTTTGTAGCTTCTCGGTTCAGGAACGTGGGAAAGTACGGAGTGGCATAGGCATTTAGACCAGTGATCGGTTTGGTGTGTACAGTCTCTGTTGTATGCGGGGCCGGAACTACACAGTTGTTGGGAGTGTAGCGCCTTGCCAGCATGTTAGGTTGCATGTAGACGTGGTCATACAGAGGTTGCTGATGCGCAGGGTGTGGCTGTGCATTGGAATATGAAGCAGGTTCAGGCTTGAAAGTCTGAGGTGCATTGGACTGACCTGGAAGGCTGGAAGCTGTAGGTGGATCAGTGTCTTGAAGCTCTGGAGAAGTGTTAGCAATGACGGGAATGTTGATGGTAGTTGGCAGTTCGTCGGCTTGGATCAGCACGTAATCTCTTGTACGCTTAAGTGAGTCTTCTGTGTCGAGATCACACAAACTGCCTTCTTGACTCCCACCCAGAGCTTGCTCAAAGACCTTTAACCTTGCCATAGCCGCCACATGTTCACATTCCTTCTGTAGGGCTTTAATTTCTGCTTCCTTGCGTGCAGATTCTGCAATTGTCTCTGCTTCCTTGCGTGCAGATTCTGCTTTCATCTCTGTTTCTCTGCATGCAGATTCTGCTTTCATCTCTGCTTCTCTGCGTGCAGATTCTGCTTTCATCTCTGCTTCTCTCTGGGTGAAGATGGCTTGTACTTTTGTTGTTTCTGCTTCAGCGTGCGCCTTTATGAGCTGCTCGTTGAGGGTTGAGTACCTTGATGAGCCTGATTTGAGTGAGTGCCTTGAGCTCTTAATGGACCTGGATTTGTAAGATGCTGATCCTGACATTTGTGCCATTTTTGCTTCAGTCTCGCTCACAATGTCGCGCACGGTTTGGTCTCGTTCAGCATTAAGCTGTTGAAAGTCCTGTAGTACTTTTTGAGACTCAGACGTATTTGATCTCAGCAGGGTAGAGGAATATTTCTTACAAATCTCTTTGTAGGACCGGTATGTTGAGTACAGTTGTTCAAGGGCTCCCTCTGTTGGTAGCTCATGAGCACCAGGTGCAGATAAAACAGTCACTTGTTTTTGCACTCTTTGCCACAATAATGTTGTGTGGGTAAACAGTTAACTTCTGGCTGTTTCTAGGTTCTCTTTAACCTTCCATGTTGGTTTGGTCAACCGCTTAGATTTTTAACTGTAATTTGATTGTGAGTCCATGTCTTCCTCTTGTTGCTTTAGAGCAGGTAGTGAAATTGTTCTCTTTACCTCCATCAGGAAGGGTGAATGCTGCTCTGCACTGGTTGTCAGGGAAACCTATACAATGTTGCAATCTGATCTGGGAGCAGCTTGTGTTTACAGAATGGATTTGCAGAGTCTCTGCTGCAACTTACAATTAGCTTATGGGTTATTCTAGGTTTATAGCTGCACACAGTTCTGATAACAGGTAATACTTTACAGGGCACTTTGTCTGAAGCTGCTATAAAGTTTTATGCTGTGGCTCATTATCAGCCCCTTGGGGTAATCCTTTCTCTGGATTGTATGCAGTATAGCACTCCTGGAAACAGATTATTTACTGATATATGTATACTAATCCCGGTCACAGCTAGTCCTTGTCACTATTTTGTCTCTTCCTGGTAGCTGGGAATCCAACCCCTCTAATTATCATTCCCTTAGATAACTATGATTTACTCACACTATAGGCATCCACAGATAGTTTTAACTCAGCCCAACAATGACTTGTAGGAAGACAAGGAGAAATGCTGTAGTTTTCTTCTAGAATCTTGTATTAAGTACAAAGTAAAGGCAGGTGAAAAGGAATAATCTGTACAGGGTTGTAGACAGGTGTTCAGCAATGGTTCCTCTCGAGACTAATCTGAGGGAGAAGGGAGGAGCTTTCTATACAGAAGCCAACTAAGGGAGGAACATAGGGACAAACTTCATACAGTCTAATCTACCTAGTAACAATAAGGAATTTCCTGATAGGAGGAAAAATATGCAATGCAAGAATATATACAACAGGTTGTTCCCATTCATGGGACACAACATTCTTGCTCCCATTTTTCATGAGCTGAACGGAAAGTTCTAAGACATTTTCTATGTACACAAAAGGCCTTTTTCTCTCAAATTTTGTTCACAAATTTATCTAAATCTATGTTAGTGAGCATTTCTCCTTTGCTGAGATAATCCATCCACCCCACAGGTCTGGCATATCAAGATGCTGATTAGACAGCATGATTATTGCACAGATGTGCCTTTGGCTGGTCACAATATAAGGCCACTCTAAAATGTGCAGTTTTACAGTATTGGAGAGGTCCAGATGGGGGAGTGGTCAGAAAAACATCATCGGGTGTGGTTCTCTATATCTGTAATCTCTACAGTTACTACTACAGACACTACATGATAAATTAAATTTTGACCCCTACTGGCAGCTTACGATTGATCTAGTATTGGCTATCCTGTTTTTTGACTACCACCTTGAATTGGGGAAGCTGACAGGTTCAAAACCAATTCCTTTCAGACCGTTCTGACTGGTTACATGTTTAGGGTTTAATAGGGTGAGATCAGGGTTATCCACCAATGAGCGGGGGGGGGTGTGAAAAGAGCCTTAGGGTCACCTCCGCCGACAGGAAGGTATTCTGGCTCAAGAGTATCCTAGGGAGAGGCAAGCTTATTCGCGTTTTCTATTACACATTTTTGATGTATACGGTACATATGTGTGCACAGTTTTCTGTGCTATTGTTGCATGTTCTAGATTTAAATATTTTAAGAAATATCTTTCAAGTTTATGTTTTTAGATTAATTATTAAAAGTAAATTTTTAGATTGGAGTATTGGTCTTTGGTTATAGGTTTTTGGATGATTCCAAGAAAATTTATCTCATGAGTAGAGATTCAGTATCTGGTGTAACCATCATTTGCCAGTCTACTATCTGCCCTGTACAGTGAAAACCAGGATTCATCCTTGAAGAGAGCATCTCTCCAACATGCCAGACGACATTGAATGTGAGAATTTGCCCTCTCAAGTCTGTTACGACAGCAAACTACAAGCTGGTGGAGACCCCGATGAGGACGACGAGCATGCAGATGAGCTTCCCTGAGATGGTTTCTGACAGTTATTGCAGAAATTATTTGGTTATGCAAACCAAGTCTTGCAGCAACTGGTGGCTGGTCTCAGACTATCTTGGTGTTGAAGATATTGGGGTCTTGGGTGGTGTTGTTACATGGGTCTGCAGTTGTGAGGATGGTTGGATATGCTGCGAAATCATCTGAATCGCCTTTGGAGAGTGATGATGGTAGAGAAATAAACATTCAATTCATGGGCAACAACTCTGGTGGGCATTTCTGCAGTCAGCATGCCAATTGCATGCTCTCTCAAAATGTCATGGGAGTGGCTGGATGCTCTATCAAATAAGGAAAAGTTGACAAAGAAATGTTTTGAAACTTGGTCTTGGTATTCATCGTCATGTTACCAGATACCATTAAAGTCAGTTTCTCAAGTCTCAGTTTGAGCACACATTGTGGTACCTACTTGAACTCCTTAGTCGACACAATCCAATTCCATAATAACAATCACCACAGTTAGAAGGTTGTACATAGAGGGGGGAGGGGGTTTGGAAATGTTGAATTAATATTGTGTTAACTTTTGTCTTTAATGTACTTGTCACTTTACCTTAAAATCCAATAAAAAGAGGGTTAAAAAAATGTCACTGGAGTGAAGGGTGGCTGAAGCAGGGTCTGTCCCTCATCGCACAGGGACACCCTACGGTAGCAAGGTCTGGGCCGCCAGCGTTAACCGAACTCCTGTCCACACCCTGGTTTAACACCCTCTCTCCTTCACCCCTGGGGAGGGCCGGAACCGAAATAACAAACCCCACAAATAACACAGACAGGAGAGAAAACAAACATATATACACTGCAATCAGATACCAGGGAGAGACAATACGTGCACATGAAGAAATAGGATACAGGAAGGAAATAAACTGACAACAGGAATATTTCCAAACCACAGCAGATATCATACAGCTCATCACCAGGAGCTGGATAACACGCTAAAACCAGAATCGCTGGAGCTATTATCGGCGATGAGGAATCGGATCCAGCACCTTATAAAAGGTGGAGTTCGCTGTGAGTGTAGATTAGCCGACTCTGGCTGAACAACTAAGAGACATCAGGTTACATGTCAGACTGGGTGTGAACAGAGTCTGACGCTGCCATGACATCTAGTGACTGCAGAACAGAACATCGCATGACAGAAAACTTGCGACAACTGTGACATTGTGCTGTGTGATACAACTGCACATTTTAGAGTGACCTTTTATTGTGGCCAGCCTAAGGCACACCTGTGCAATAATCATACTGTGTAATCTACATCTCACTAACATAGATTTATTCAAATTTGTGAACAATATTTGAGAGAAAAAGGCTTTTTGTGCACATAGAAAAAGTCTTAGATCTTTGAATTCAGCTCATGAAAAATGAGAGAAAAAACAAAAGTGTTGAGTTTATATTTCTCTTCAGTGTACAGTAAGTATATCACAAAGGAGACCTACACTTTGTTGACACTGTATATCACATAAGATACAGAGACTTCTGACTGCATATATCAATTGAATATGTGTATATAGATCCATGCTATATACTGTATATATTGTATATACAGAACGCCATACCATATACTGCAATATAGGATATAGTGTGGACTTATGTATACAGTATGGTGCTGTGAATGAAGAAACAAAAGATCAGACACACAGGTTATACTCACCGCGCCACGGCCGCCTTCTAATGCTCCTTCCGCCTTAGTACTTAGCAGAAGATTCACATAGAGATCTGGCGTACTCAGCAGTGATTGGATCTTCTCTATGATGTACTTCTTGTGTGCTCAGCGGTGATTGGATCCTTGTTCCAGAGGCCATCTTATGGAAAGGTCCTGCTTGTACTGACCATGCGCACTACATACTATTGGAAAATTGTAAAAAAAAATTTGTGGAATGTCTATAAATTTACAGCTGCTTAGCAACCAAGTTCCTATATAAGCAAAGTGATGCTACTGTCTATAAAGCACTGTCCTCATTGGGGCTCGCAATCTAAATTCCCTATGAGTATAAAAAAACACCAAAAAACTGAGCTGTAACAAAAAAAAACAGTAAACATGCTAGGTTCCAAGCATGTAAATGGCAGCCTCTAGACAAGAAAAAACCAAAGAGAAAAATTGTATGAAAAATACCCTGAATAATAATGAATAAAATGCAAGTGCTTAATGCCAGGGTACTTAGTATATACATTTTTGCAAAAAGGTAAGAAGCCATCCCACCTCGTCATGGTGTACCCATCTGGGATGGTCCCTAACCAACTAAAGTTAAAAACATTTTCTATACCTGACTTGTGTCTATCAAAACTCCAATGTGAATGGTAACAAGTGGTCGGCTGGGTCCCAGATTAAATACACAGCAAAGTGGGAAGCAGTTAGTTGTTCAGCCTCAGTATAAGGAGGGCTGCGCCCCCAACTTGCAATAAAGCAAGATAGCAGACAAAAATCACCAAAAAACTAAGCTGTAATAAAAAAAACAGTAAACATGCAACATTACAAGCATGTAAATGGCAGCCTCTAGACAAGAAAAAAACAAAGAGAAAAATTGTATGAAAAATACCCTGAATAATAATGAATAAAATGCAAGTGCTTAATAACAGGGTACTTAGTATATACATTTTTGCAAAGAGGTAAGAAGCCATCCTACCTCGTCACGGTGTACCCATCTGGGGCGGTCCCTAACCAACTAAAGTTAAAAACATTGAGGCCATGTGCGCACGTTGCGTTTTTTCATGCGTTTCCGCAGCGTTTTGAACTGCAGCGTTTTAATGCAAAAATGCATGCATTTTGATTTCCAAGCAAAGTCTATGGGAAATAGGAATATTACACTATGCGTCCAAAAGTGCTGCGTTTTTTTTGTGACAAAAATTTGTCAAAATCTCTGCGTTTGAAGAAGCAACATGTCAATTCTTTTGAGCGTTTTGGCAGCGTTTTGGTAACATTGAAGTCAATGAGATTTATCAAAACGCATCCTAAAACAAATTTCTAGCGTTTTACAAGCTTTTTTGATGCAAAACGCATGTTTTTTTGTCAAAATCAAAGCATGCGTTTTTGGCATTATAGTGAGGACAAGAGGTTTCCTTTTACCCTCACATCCAGCCCGACTCAAAAAAAAAGAGTCAAACAATAATTTTACTTTATTTAGAACATAATTATTAAATCTCAATTATCATTTTCGGAAAATTATCATTATAGTGTATGATTTAAAGGTTTAATTTTTTTTTTCAATTTCTTCTTAGTGTTTGAATGCTCTAAAACACGGTCAAAACACGGGAAAAACGCCAAAAAAACGCATGCGTATTTCCTGCATTTATGTGGTGAAAACCAAATTTGACAATGACAAATTCTGCCAGAGGATGCGTTCATTTCTGCAAGGTACTGAACGTAACGTGCGCACATAGCCTGAGGCTGAACAACCAATTGCTTCCCACTTTGCTGTGTGTTTGATCTGGGACCCAGCTGACCACTTGTTACCATTCACATTGGAGTTTTGATAGATACAAGTCAGGTATATATAATGTTTTTAACTTTAGTTGGTTAGGGGCCGTCCCAGATGGGTACACCGTGACAAGGTGGGATGGCTTCTTACCTTTTTGCAAAAATGTATATACTAAGTACCCTGGTATTAAGCACTTGCATTTTATTCATTATTATTCAGGGTATTTTTCATACAATTTTTCTCTTTTTTTTTTATTCTTTTTTTTTTTTATTCCCTATGAGTATGTCTTTGGAGTGTGGGAGAAAACCAAGGTACCTGGAGGAAACCCATGCAAACAACATATAAATTGCTTACAGAACGTGCCCTTAGTAATATTTGAATCCAGAACACCAGTGCTAACCAATGAGTCACCAAGCTTACGATGATAAATTTGTTGTATCTTTAGACTATCTAGTCAAAGTGTACGTCACCGCTTAGTTGGTTTACGTTGCAGTACTAATTTCTGTACAATTTTGAGAATTATGTTTAATATTAGGTTATGACTTCTCCGCTTAAGGCATGCCCATTTCTGCTGGTTTATGAGTTTATGTCAAACAAGTCAGGAAAAATGTTTCTGAATGCATACTCATCCTCAGGCAAGGCATGTGCCAAGTTTTTGGGCACAAATTAGGACATAATTCTGCCTATAGCCTAGTAAATATGTCCTATCTTCTTTCATTCAAGTGCAACAGTTTTAATGTGTACAGTATTAATAGAGGAAGTCAGGAGGTTAGCAACACAGTTATATCGCATAACCAGCATTCATATTGGGAACTATGGATATGTCGGAGGGATGCTACACTGAGCAATGAGCTGATTTATGGTTTCATAAGCTAGTTTATCCACATTCCCTTAGTCATGTAGGCTGACCTGAAGATGTCCTCAGAGGGAGGAACCAGGCAGGCTGTTTTGACAATCAGCTTTAACATAATTAGCTATCATTTCTAAAATGTTTAACATGTCATAGTGACTGTCACAAAGTATGATCAATGAAGATCCGATTGCTTAGTCCTCCAGCTATAGCATACTTGTAGTGGTAAAAGTGCTTAGCCACATGCTTTGCCCCTTTGTTTCTGTAGAACCCCTACACATCCAGGCACTGCTTCATCCACTAGCCAAATAGAGCTGAGTAGAGGTGAAGGGGCAGAGTTCTTCTACTCATTTGTTTTAGTGATCAGCGGGGCTAATCAGGTGAGACAGAGGATAGAAAAAAGAGTGACTGCAGACTTTCATCACAAACATGGACAACCCCTCTAATGCTCCTAACAAATAAAAACACAGTAACCCTTAACTTCTCAGACTGCGCAATACTTCATTAACATAGCCATGTATCACGTAATCTTATAGGTTATGGAGTGTTACATGTGTATAGGATCAGAACCAAAAACAGCACAAGAATACGTTACCAGAAACACCAGCACCAGCAGCACAGCAATAGATTACTAGAACCTCTATGAGTACAGAAACACAGCATCGCAACCCTCATTAGTACAAAAATACATTACCTGAGCCCCAGAAGTACAGAAATATATCACCTGAACCACTAGCAGTACATAAATACATCACCAGAACCACAATCAGTGCATGGATACATCTCCAGAACCACCATAAGCTCACGCTCCATCAATTGTAATTACAGGTCAGCCCCATATACATTTGTTAAGGAGATACTGGGAGTTGCTGTTATCAGTCATCATCAGACTGTGGACCATACAGAAATCACAAGACTGATCAGAATTATTCAGTATCACAAATAAACAATTTACATCCAGGTACCTTTTAGGTACATTTTAACTGATTGGAGTCATTCTATTTCATCTGTCCAGAAGCTTTGCTAACTTTCACATTCACAGGTCACACTGTCAGACTTCCATTGTCCTTCTTTTGGTACATGACCTCCACACTGCCCTTCTTTCCATACTGTGTCCCCCTATACTGCCAAGTCTCTATATTGTGCCCCATCATCACACTCCTTTCCTTGGCATGCTGTCCCTTCCTTGAGGTGCCCTCACACTCCTCCCCATGCTAGCACCTCTCTATATCACCCCCTACAGACTACCCAGTCTCTATTCTGTGCCACCTCACACCTTTCTTCCCCTTACTGTCGCTATACATTTGTGACGCCCTGGCCGGGCCAGGTAGTCCCAAATAGGCCCCTGCACTACACCCTTCCCCCATAGGCAACATCAGCCAACCTTCTTAAACCCTAGTCCCCCCCTTCGGGACTGGATGGACACAACAGGGGGCGGCACCAGGTGGTTGGAAGACGCCCACCAAGGAGTCTAGACAACCCAGGGCGGGAAAGTAACCAGATTGTTTTAGAGTTCAAGTTGGAGAGGAGTGTGGGCTGGAGCTGTGTGCAGCTCCAGCAGAGGCGAATACCCCAAATTGAATGGCACCAGGGTAGGAGCCCTGGTGCCTTTGGCTAGGAGGCAGACGGCGGTCTCCGTCTGCAGGAGCCGGGAAGACGGCTCGGTGGAACCGAGGTGGACTGGGACAGGGTAGTGGCCCGCCGGTACCGACCCAGGGCACCGACTAGGAAACCGGAGCACACAGGGGGGTACTCGGACCCTGAAGCCAAGTCCAGAAGCTATTGGAACTGGTTAATTCACCGATTGAGGCCAGGACTAGAGGTCCTGTCCCACCCAAAGTCCCAATTGAAGACAACAGCCCACCGAGGGGGATAGAAGGCCACCGCCAGGGCTCAGAGATCCCACTGGCCAGCGTCTGTTGGCAAGGGCTCCTTAGGCCACATCCAGCCGTGAGCGGACTCCTGGAGTTGCAAGCACAGGCAGTCCACCATTACACAAGGGTGCAGGAGAAAGACAGAGACCACCAGCCGAGTGGGGGACCAGAACGCAGCCGGCACCGACCACCATCACCTTGGTTTACCAGAGACTCGTTTGTTTCCTTCAATAGTGAGTACACCAGCACCCTGCGGTTGCCCATCTCCCTGCACCAATCCCCAACGGGTCCCGGGGCCACCATCCCTGCCCACGGAGGGGTTAACAACTTTCTGCATAACATCTCCCCCGGGTGCCCCGTCACTGCAGCAGTGGTGTCCAACCTCATTACATACCGTGGGTGGCGTCACAAACTTAATACAGCTCAGCCCGTACATGTACGTCCTACATCCACCACTACAAACCCCCTTTTTGATCGAAGTGATCGCGAGACCCCCGAGTCCGGAGACCCTCGAGCCACCTATGGAAGGTCCAGATCTGAGCAGCTCGGCTGCTGCGAGCGGGGGGGCACACCTCGATTTCTGGTGTCACGAACAGGATCAATACCCATCCACTTACCTTGTGGAAGTGCGCCTTGTTGAAGTCAGCGGTGATCCGTTGCGGAGATTTCGGAGGCCGCCATCTTGCCACCATTTTTGGGTGCGAAGATTCCCACCCAGAGTCTTCTTCCCCGAGAAAAGGGCGCGAAAGCCAAAGCCCCGCCCCCTTGGAACACGGACAGAAAGCAAGGCCAGAAGTCGCAAAACGAAACTTACAGGCCTAAAAGAGGAGTGTCAGAAAAAGACCAAGGGGGGATGGGTGAAAATTCTGCAACATGTGACCAAGCAGATAAAAGGCAGGGACTCCAGGACCCTGCCACCCTTGTTCCTGGACCCCGCAAGAGCAACATGGCCTCACCATCTGGCAAGCCCATGGTGGAGGAGCCCGCGCCCGGGACAGCGACCTGGGTGGAAGCCCGGACGGAGCAGATGTGCCGCCGCATCCAGGCCCAGGCGACCTGCCTGCTGAGGTGGTGGGCAGCCGAGATGGCGAATATAGCTGCAGCTGTGAGGATTCGTGAAGTGAATACAGCGTCGGAGGAGCGGGTAAGCGACCCTCGCCCTTGCGTTCCTCAGGGACCGGCCGTTCAGGTTGAAGGGCCCAGTCTGCCCCTGCCCGCCACGCTGCCTCCCTCACCACCCACACCCGTGACTGCCTCCCCGCTCAGTCCGCTGCCATCAATACCGGCAGCGGTGCCAGTGCCGCTGGTCCGTGAGGACCAGCGGTGCCAGAAGCCGCCAGCAGTCAGCCTGTCACCGCCCCGCCACCGACCCCGGCTCCACGTACCACCAGCGTCCGGAAGGTGACCTGTCCCGCTTTGGACCCGCCACTGATCCCGGAAGAGGCCGGCCGCAGACGAAAACGGCTCCGGCAGTCCGCCCGGCCAAGGTGGAGTTGATTCCTGGCCGGAAGCCAGCCCAGCGGGAAAAGCTAGCCGCTCACAGATTCCAAGCCTCGGCTGAGGTGCCGCGGGGTTGCAGCTGTCAAGCAGTCGAGTAGGCCACGTCACAGCGGGGTCCCCCAGTGCAGAAAGTGTCGGTCATGGCTGGCACGGAGGAACTCCGACTGGGCCCGACCCCTGCGCAGAGTGAACAGGAGCAGGCCGCAGACGCTCCATATTGGGAGAGGTAGCAGCACCAGCTGGGCCGAGAGATCGCCGCCCGAAGAAGAGGAAGGCGGAGGTGCTGTCCCGGACCTATTCGGAGAAGGGTAACCTCCGCAAAGCCACCTTCCTTGTGAGGGGCCCAACACACGAAGGTCAGGTCCGGCATTTCGACCCCCGAAGAGGATGGGGTTTCATCTTTGAGCTGGGCATGGAGGCAGAAATCTTCGTGTCCCGGAGGGACGTGTACCCGCATCTTCCCGTTGGCCATTCCGACCGGGACCTGGAGCCCGGAGAATTGGTGACATACACCCGGCACTGCGGGGAGAGGGGGTGGTTCGCCCTCGATGTCAAGAGGAGGGTGAGCAAAAGTGCCTAGAGGTGTGCCCATCCCCCTCCCCCGCCATCAAGTTCTGAAGAAGAGTATTAAGGAGGTAGCGGTTCCCGGCTACCTTTTCTGCAAAGTCCCCCGTTGGGACCCTGTTGATGTTACCGTTTGTTTCATTGCATTTAACACAAAAAGACATGGCTGAGAACTTGCAGGCCAACCCAAAAACTATTGGGTCTTGTAAATAGCCCCAGACCAGCTTTTTCATCATGCCGCAGTCTCCGGAGAGGCTGGTTGGAGGAAGGGCCTGCGGCAGAGTAGGCCGAGGTCCCATCACCACAGAAACCGGTGACTACCCTCCGGGTCAGGGGTCCCCTGGATGTGGGGCCTCTGAGAGAGACTGCCGGGTAAGGAACTTATTACCCGGCCCGTGTGGGCACCACCCGGACCCGAACCCGTTTCTTGGACTGGGGAAAAGGGGTGCTGACCTGGTTTTCAGAGGCAGCACCAGGGCTAGGTTTGTTTGGGTGGGTTAAGGTGAAAAGGACATGGTCCCGTAATAAAAATGTTATGCAACGTTAAAGTAAAATGCCTCCCGTTAAGGGAAGAAACCATCTATATCCATAAATGTAAATATGTTATTATACTTGTATCTGTTTTAAAATCTTTTATCTTTTTCAGTTAAACAAAATAAACCGGTGGTGGTCGGACAGCCCGCAGACGGTCTGTGTTTAACCAAGGGGGAGTGTGACGCCCTGGCCGGGCCAGGTAGTCACAAATAGGCCCCTGCACTACATCCTTCCCCCATAGCCACCCACAGATGTGCGCTGCCGCAGGAATGACGAACAACATCGTACCTGTAGCAGCAACGATATTTGGGAACTGGACAGCATCGATAAGGTGAGTATTATTGCTCGTTAGCGGTCGCTCGTACGTTTCACACGCAACAACGTCGCTAACGAGGCCGGATGTGCGTCACGAATTCCGTGACCCCCAATGACATCTAACATTTAACCAAATCCAGAGTGGATTTAAAGAGAAGGAGAAATACAAAGGAAAGACCAATTCATTCTGTTTTGGGACACATCTTTTTTATTTTTTTTCTTTCTTAAATGATTTAAATAAAATTTTTCATTCAATCCCTCTTTACATGTATATAAAATCTTGCCTCTCATCATGCAGTCTGTCTTTACTAATATTTGTGAACAAATGTCTCATTCTAAATAACTCACTGAATTCAACCGAGATGCTGTAATGCCTTTGTAACTACTCACAAGTTAAATTTAGGGTTATTTGAAAGTGGAAGTATTTATGAACCACAGCCACAAAGTGAAAAAGCACGTAAAGTTTAATAATGGGGTTGCAAAGTGAATAGTACATAAAAATTGAAAGCGCTTTGCTGACTCAATAACCACAGAGGTCCAAATGTCATCCATTAATATTGGCACAAAAACTGCACTGGGAACCTCATAGCATGGGTTTCCATGGCTGAACAGTAGCATGCAAGTCTATAGGCCGCTTTACATGCTGCGATGTCGCTAGCAAGATCGCTAGCGTGCGTACCCGCCCCCATCGGTTGTGCGTCACGGGCAAATCGCTGCCCGTGGCACACAACATCGCTTGGACCCGTCACACTACTTACCTGCCTAGCGACGTCACTGTGTCCGGCGAACCGCCTTCTTTCTAAGGGGGCGCTTCGTTCGGCGTCATAGTGACATCACTAAGTGACCACCCAATAGCAGAGGAGGGGCGGAGATGAGCGGGCCGAACATCCCGCCCACCTCCTTCCTTCCTCATTGCCGGTGGAGGCAGGTAAGGAGAGGTTCCTCGTTCCTGCTGTGTCACACATAGCGATGTGTGATGCCGCAGAAACGACCTCGCTACTCACCTGTCAACGATTTTTGGTGTTGGAGCGACCGCTCCAATACCAACGATTGTTACCTCTTTTGCGATAGTTTTAGGTCGCTCAGAGATGTTACATGCTGCAATGTCGCTAACGACGCCGGATTTGCATCACAAACACCGTGACCCCGACGATATATCATTAGCAATGTCGCAGCGTGTAAAGCACCCTTATGTCACAACGCACAACGTCAATCTAAAGAGAGGTCCAATGGAAATGTTTTCTGTGGAGTGACAGCCCGGGGTCATTCTTCTTTATCTGACCGTTTGATGCATGAGTCTTGGTTTGGCAAATACCAGGAGAATGTTACCTGGTTGACTACATTGAGCCAACTGTAAAATTTGGTATAGGAGATAAAAAACTGTGTTGCAGTGTCTTTCAGGGTTTTCTGAAAGGAAATCTTGCAATGGGAAACTTAAAGCCCCATTCCAAGGTTTTTTGTTTTTTTTAATTTCACAATTGGAATGGTAATTTAAATGTAAGTCCCATGCCTCTTCTTTTATACTCACCTGTCACCTTCTTCATCTGTTTTCTATAGAGCATTCTATATTCTAAAGCGATTTGTGATCTACCACAAGCTCCAGTGTTTCATAGAGTGTGTCGGAGGTCACAAATCAACGTAACTCTTTCAGAGCCTCATTCCTGGCTCTCATAGACTTGTATTCAGCATATGTGATATTATACTTCTGACTTCCAGCCAGGCAGAAGTTATGGGCTCAAGGGGGTTAGTATAAGACAAGGATGAAGGGATTTGATTTAAAGCACCACTCCAGAAAAACAAAATGCTGTATTAATGCATAAATGCTTCAGCATACCCAGCCATTCTGGACAATTGTCTCCTTCAATTATGTGAGAACAGTTTGTGGAAACCCTTCTCTGTTCCAGAATGACTTAAATCAAGTTCCCTAAAGACATGGTTGGGTGAATTTGGGGTGGAAGAACTTGACTGGTCGCACAGAGCCCTGATCTAAACACCCTCTCGTAAACGGCTTTGGGATGAACAAGAATGGAGCCAGGTCCTCTCATACAACACTTTTTGACCTCACAAATACTTTTCTGGGTGAATGAATAACATTCCCACAGATACTCCAAAGTTTTGTAGAAAACCTTCCCTGAAGAGGGGACGTTGTTTTAGCTGCAAATAGAGGATTAACTCCGTAATAATGCCTATGTTTTTAGAATGGCATCTCATAAAAAGCTTCTGTACTTGTCTGTGGCTCCAAAACTCAACACAACTGTAAGTGTGACTGCAGCCTATTGGCTCTTTTACACTTTATATTACTGATCATGTAGCAGGAGTCAAATAAAAGTTTGTTTCACATTATAGAACTATTACTGTAGATACAGATTAGCGGGTTGTGCTATGCTGTTTGCGTAATGGCCATAGAAGTGAATCAAAGTTACGTAAACAGCTTAACACAACCTGCTTAGCTGATTCCTTAATTCTGAACACCTCTGTCCTCCCACATACAGATTGGTATTATCCTTTTAGCCATGAATTGCTAAGCTGGGAGTAGCTCTAAAATGTAGGACCTTTTAAATGTAAAGAGAATCCATGATTAGGATCAACCCAGTCCGATGTTTTATTGTAGGAAAATCCATGTTTTTCTTAATATGTAAATGAGCTGTTAACATCTATAGGCTGGACGCAGATCTCCCAGAAAATCTGCCTTCAGAAAGAATTTTAAATGCAAGGGGGCGATACCAGCATGAGACATGTAATGACTGACAGTCTACTTTCCTGGTCTAAATATTTCACACTGATAAAACCCCCTTTCATCTACATTAAGCTCTGGAGGCAGATTCTCAGGGAAATCTGTGTCCGGCCCATGGATCTTAAAAGCTTATTTACACATTAACCCCTTCACGACCTAGGATGTAAAGGTACGTCCTAAAACCTGAAGGGGTAATCACCGCTGCAGTGAGCCGACAGCAATCCCCGCACTTGTCTGTTGATTCGAACAGCAGACATGTGTGCCTCGCAGGCACAGGTGGATCCGCGATCCACCCACACTTGTTAACCCTTTCGATTGCTCTATCAAAATGTGACAGCACAATTTTTAAATGGCTGCGGCGGAGTATTTACATTTCCCCACTGCCATCGGAGGCCCTGTGATGCGATCATGGGAAGCCAATGGTTCCATGGTAGCGACTGGTCATGTGATGACTCCTGTCGCTATCATGATGTAGTTGTGTTACAGCCAACAGAGAGCTGGCTGTAACAAGAACGCAGCATTTCTGCTGATCAGAGCTGTGCTGCTCTGATCAACTGAAATGAATGAGCGATCAGACTGCTGATCCTTATAGTCCCCTAGGGAGACTAGTAAAATTTAAACAAAAGGAAAAAAAAAGTTTTAAAAAATAAAAAATTAAAAGGTCAAATGACCCCTATTCGCCCCTTTGAAAATTTAAAGGGTTAAAAAACATACACATATTTGGTATCGCCACTTTCAGAAATACCCAATAAATCAAAATATAAAATCACTTCATCTGATCGGTAAACTGCATAGTGGCAAAAAAAATTCCAAATGCCAAATTTATGTTTTTTGGTCTCCACAAATTTTGTGCAAAATGCAATAACAGGCGATCAAAGCATGGCATCTGTGCACAAATTGTACCATTAAAAATGACAGCTTGAGACACAAAAATAAGCCATTACTGAGCCCCATATCCAAAAAAATGAGAACGACACCGGTCGTGGAAAATGGCGCAAAATGTGCACCACTCTTTTTGGACAAGCTTCTGAAATTTTTTTACCCCTTAGATAAAAGTAAACGTATACATGTTTGGTATCTACAAATTTGTACCAACCTGAGGCATCACACTGACACATCAGTTTTACCATATAGTGAACACGGTGAATAAAATACCCCCAAAACAATTATGCACTTTTTTTGCAATTTTTCCACACTTACAATTTTTTTCTTGTTTTCCAGTACAGTATATGGTAAAATTCATCATTTCATTTAAAAGTACAACTTGTCCTGCAAAAAAACAAGTTCTCATATGGCAAGATTGATGGAAAAAAAAAATTAAAGCTCTTGGAAGAAGGCGAGCAAAAAACAAAAATGAAAAATGGAAAATCGCCCGGGGGTGAAGGGGTTAAGAAAAGTGAGGATTTCTTTGGAATAAGACATTGGATCACAGATATCAAGGTATAAGTTTGTTCAACTTTCTAGATTGCCTAGGAGGAGGCTTGATCCTACTGACAGATTCACTTTAACATATTTTTTTTCAAGCTATGGATTTTATCGATGGCTTACATAAATGTATTTTATTTCTTATTCATTTTCATATCACCACGTAGATTTTACAGAAAGCATTTGAAAAACTTGTTTTCATAATTTATCATAATAAAATGAAAAGAGTAATAGCGCCACCTCTAGGAAAAATGACATTATGCAGCGCCTTCAGAGTAATTTACATGTTTTTCAACTTTTACTAGTTTCAAAATGCCCTTTCACATCACAGATGTAAACTTTGTGCACTGCTTTACAAATGTTCAAGACCACAAAATATTCTATGCAGCCTCATTAGCCAACACGGCGCACTCATAACTTACTATATGTGAAACTTCTAAAGCAGGGGTTGGGAACTTTTTTGGCTGAGAGAGCCATGAACGCCACATATTTTAAAATGTAATTCTGTGAGAGCCGTACTCCCCAGGGTGGCACGGCGGTGGTGGAGTGGCTCAGAAGGTCTAAGGAGGCAGGGTAGGCGATGTTGTGGGCACTGAGGTGGGGGTGTCACATCTCAAGAGGGTCAGTGTGCAGCTGGTCAGCGATACTGCTGCAGGCTCGTGGGGTGTCATGGCAACAGGCGCCATTTATCTTCCGGCGGGCTCGGAGGAGGGAGTGTCGTGGCTTACTGTGCGGCAGTGGAGGGTTGACGATACTGCGAGCTTGTGGGGTGTCATGGCAGTGAGGACCATTGATCTACCGGCTGGCTGCTTTGAATCTCCCGCAGTTGATGAGATCGACTTCATAAAAATGGCTGCAGAGCATGTGCAGATCGTCGCAATGGACTTCAAGAAAATAGCTGAGGAGTCCTATCTGCGCATGCGCCGTGTCCGCGGCCATTTTCTTGAAGTCGATCTCATCAACTGCGGGAGATTCAAAGCAGCCCGCAGTCCCCTAGCAGATAAATGGTGCTCGCTGCCGCAACACCCCACAAACCCACAGTATTGCCGACCCTGCGCCACCATTGCTGCTCTGGTAAGCCATATACCGTTTGTAAGATGCACCCCCTTTTTTCCCCCCAGTTTTGGGGTAAAAAAAGTGCATCTTACAAACTGGATAATACAGTATTTTTTTTATTAAAGATTTGTCTGTGAGCCAGATGCAGCCATCAAAAGAGCCACATCTGGCTCGCGAGCCATAGGTTCCTGAACCCTGTTCTAAAGGAACAGGTGAGTAACAGCGGTCATGCAGGCATAAAGCACCAAGGTACTGGTCCACTGCGGCTTTCTTGAAGTATCATAGTAGTAACATGAATGTCACATGACCGTACTGTACTGTCCGAGTACTGTGTGAAAAACACTCTAACCAATGTTTCTCAATGAGGGTGTTCTGATGACCAGTTTCTTTTCACCGGCTAAATATCTGCATGAAAAAAAATTGCAGCATACACAAGTCTCTTCTGTGATGAAACGTGCCTGCCTATTCAGGTCTGAGTGCACAATAAAATAGACTCTATACAGATCAACCGTATAGCATACAGATTTTAGGGATACATTGCAGTTATTAACATAGCAAGCTCGTTTGGTTTTGTAAATTCTAATAACTGCCAAATTATAAAAATGGATGCCAAACTGGCTGATCACCGGTTGCATATGGATGACAAAAGAGATGAAAAATAATTTTATCTTAATGAACAATTTTATACGTTCATGTGAACATAGCCCTACCCTGAAATCAAATATTTAATTATTATAGTTTTATTAGTATGACATTATCCATTATCCAATCAATTACATCACCTACAGTAATTTGAGCCAGCTATACAGAAATAACTTTTACATTACACTTACAGCTGACTGACACGTCTTAATTACCCTATATCATGTTACTAATTACAGTGTTCTACACATTTTCAAAACTTATCAGGTTCAGTCATGAAATGAGCCATTTCCTAATGATTTTGATCTCCTGAATTCTCAAATCTGACGATGACATTTTTTAGTTGGCTCTTGCTTTTATATCAGAGTTTTCCTTTTACTGCTACATAAAATGAATGCATAAAAGTTTCGGTACTTTGAAACATTATTATTTTTGGAATTATAAAGGTGCAGAATACTTTGTTATGCCAGTATTATGATTTTTATTTAAAGAAAGCCTCAATAATTCAGATACCATATTTTATTTTTCGGATTATAAAACACATTTTTTTTTCCCCAAAAATTGAAGGGAAAATGGAGGTGCTTCTTATAAGCCAAAGGTAGTTTACTGGGGGGGGAGCACGGAGGCGGTAGAATGGGGTCACAGGAAGCCTGTGGCAGCACGAGTGGGGTGATGCTACTGGACCTGGGCTGGGAGGAAGGAGTGTACAGGCGGTGCGAGGCAGGCACCGTTGATCTCCCATTGATGGACGCAATGGACTTCAGTAAAATGGCATTTGAGGCAGCGCATGCTCAGATTGAGATCTCAGAGATCGTAATCTGCAAATGCACCGCCTCCAGCGCCATTTTGCTTAAGTCCATTGCGCTCGTTGCCAGGAAATCAATGGCAACTGCCTTGCGCCACCTCAACATCACCTTGCTCCCTTCATTAACCCACTGGTGCCTCCACAGGCTTCCTGTGACCCCGTGACCCCCACCCGGTAAGCTACATTCGGCCTATAAGGCTGGAAACACATTTATGCATGTAAAATCGGTCCGACTTGCCTGAAAAAAACTCGGCCGATTTTAGTTCACGGTAGGTCAGTGTGCAATGCAAGTGTGATGCTTTTTTAAATTATTTAATGACTAGCAGAGTGTGTGTAATGCGTGTTTGATGCATATGGGATCCCTTTTTTCTATGTCATCTGCAATTCAGCAGAGCTGAATAGTCGCTGACAGCAGACACAGATAGAGCCGCATGATCAGAATGAAGTCGGATGTACTTCACCCGACTTCATTGTCATCCTGCGGCTCTGTTTGTGTGTCGTGTCCTGATTAGCGGTCACCCGTGAAGGACTCACCGGTGACCGCTAATCCCCTGAGTGACTGAAGTGATTAGCGCGATTAGCGCTGCCGTCACTCAGGCTACCCACGGCTAGCTGGATCCTCAACCCGAGACCGCAACTCACCTGTGACTTCATCGCTGTCACTCTAGCGACTTGCTGTCACTGTTGGAGGATCCAGCGGTGGCCGCAAGTAACCTGAATGACATCATCGCTGATCACGCTACTCACCTCAGCTTCTGCGTGGAGCTGACAGGAGCGGCGGTGTTCTTCTGCAGCTCCTGTCACCTTCATGTAGCAGAGCTGGAAGCGACGTGGGACCTCCGTGGATTACGCCGGAGCTGGAGGGGTTTTTGGGGCTTAATAAAGTGGTTAACGAGGGTATTTGTTCATGTTTATTATTGCAAATAAAGAATTTTTTCACTGTGTGTGTTTATTAACTTTAAATTACCAGTTAATCATTGGGGGTGTCTCATAGACGCCTGCAATGATTAATCTAGGACTTAGTGGCAGCTATGGGCTGCTGCTTTTAACTCCTTATTACCCCATTTGCCAACGCACCAGGGCAAAATGGGAGGAGCCGGGTACAGTCCCAGAACTGTTGCATCTAATGGATGCGGCAATTCCGGACAGCTGCTGGCTGTTATTGTTAGGCTGGGGGGCTCCCCATAACGTGGGGCTCCCCAACCTGAGAATACCAGCCTTCAGCCGTGTGGCTTTAACCTGGCTGGTATTAAAATTGGGGGGAACCGCACGCCGTTTTTTTTAAATTATTTATTTATTTATTTTACTGCATGCTAGAGACCCGCCCACCGGCAGCTGTGATTGGTTGCAGTGAGACAGCTGTCACTCATCTTGGGGGCGTGTCTGACTGCAACCAATCATAGGCGCCGGTGGGCGGGTAAAGCAGGGAATACGAGATTGAATAATGAGCGGCCGGCTTTTTCAAAAGAGGAGAAGCCGCCAGAGCAGTGTGAACGCCGTGCAGCGTCACGCTGATGATCAGGGATCGGTGAGTATGAGAGAGGGGGAAAAGGAATAGACCGACATGGACAGAGAGAGAGAGACCGACAGAGAGAGAGACCGACCGACAGACCGAGAATAGAGACCGAGAGGGAGAGACCGACTGACAGAGATAGAGATTGACCAACATTATGAGACCTCACTCATTTCCAGTGCTTTGTGACACATGCGATAAATGTATTTAGAAAAACGGATTTCACTAGGATGGTGTGAGTGCCGGTCCGTGTGACATCCTTTTTTTTCACGCTCCCATAGAGTTGCATTGGAGAGGCTCGCACGAGAAAATATTCAAATAGCAGCTTGCTGCGATTTTTTTTCTCAGTCCAATTTGGAGTGAGAAAAAAAATCGCAGATGAGAGCTGAATTATTGAATAACATGTGTCCGAGTGCAATGCGAGAATTTCTCACATTGCACTACTGCGAGAAACTCGCAAGTGAGAAGCCGGCCTAAGAGAGACCAGAAAACTCTGAGACATACCACATTTTAACAGTAAAAAAATATTTTGCCTATTTTTTTGCCTCTAAACACCTACACAAACATGTCACAAAAAATAAGACTTGACTGTGTTTTTCGTAACTTGCCACAGTCATCTGTCTTTGAGAAAACTTGGATTGCGCACCATTTACCAACTTCGCTGCCATCCCTAGCATTAGGCCACATGCACACATTGAGTATTTGGTGAGATTTTTACCTCAGTATTTGAAGCCAAAAGTAGGAGAGGGTGATAAATCCAGAAGTGGTGCTTGTGTCTCTATTATACTTTTTCTCTGATTGTTTCACTCCTGGTTTTGGCTACAAATACTGAGGTAAAAACTCACCAAATACACAACGTGTGCACATGGCATTCCTCCCTATAGCCTTTTCATTTGGTGAGTAAAAAAAAAAAAAAAAAACTATCGCTGTTCCTGCTCTTACAGACATGTGTCAATTAATCAATCAGCCTCACTCTTTATAAGGCGGCCCCTGACTATAGCACAAGCTGTGTGCTGGAAGACAAGGTGCAATGATGGTTGGGAGAACACAGGGAGTGATGCTGGCTATTTTTATAGTCACTGGTTACTACAATGCTGTGGTAAGGTTTCCAACTCATTGGAATTGAAAGCTTTATATGCTGAAGGGAAGGAATTACTAATGTTTGGCTGCTTAGTTCACATAGGATGCTAATTAAGTGTTTTAGGGCTGAAATGCAGGTCACACTGCATGGTTTAGATATTTCTATAATTTGTGCAACTGCACAGGGGCCCATGAGGTTGGGGGCCATTTCTACCTCCAGAGTAGGTGGAATTGTGCATTTTTAGTTCGTGAACTGCATAAGTCCCATATAACTGTCACACTGGTGGACACAGACAGAAAAGGACCCATGTGCAAGAATATATGGATGGACCCCTTGTAGATCAAGAATTTTTTTTTTTTTTTTTTTTGCACAATTCCACCTGCTTTGGAGATAGCCCACCAACATATCCACCCCTGTGTATATATATTGGTGAAATGGTTGACTAACTTTTATACAGATAGGACACTAAGTTTATGTATCTCCTTCTGTGTGCAAGATCACTCTCCTGACTTGCAGTAGGCAACCATTGACTTGTAAGGGCCCCAGTGTACCACTGAATACCTGATTTTCATGGAGACCAGATGAGGTTTCTGCAGTTAATTCCATAAAGGAGAGAATTTTCTTGCATATAGTTCTTAGTATTTATCCTAGTGATTTAGCATATTATATGCTTTTGTTAGGGGCCCACTTAAATATTGGGCTGTTAATATGCACTTATGTGGATTCTAAACTAAGGGCATGTGCACACTGCTGCTGTACGTGTTTTGTTTTTTTTTTTTTTGTGCAGTTGGTCACAACTGCATGCAAATCCCTATACCAGTAGAGCCATGACCAGCTGAGGGAGGATTCTCCGGTCATGATGTCTGTGTAACCAAACCCCCTTATCCTCTAAAATTAAACACACGGACTGCATGCGACTTGGTTCAAATGGCCACAGCAGCCTTTTTATTGCCTATTGTTTTACAGACTAGTACCTTAGGGACGCCGTCCAACGGGCGACCCAAAACAACCACATAACGGTAACAATAGACAATAACATTTACAATACCCCCCGGGGTAGGCCCAGTCCACTACTACTACTCCCCCTGTCCCCGGCCGCAACACACCGACCCAGAGACGAGGTGCCAATCACCCACGGATTGACCCCCACACTTTGGCAGAACCCCGTGCCTGCCACATCCCGGAAACCGAGAGCCACCATACCAAGACAATGACTCCCGGTCCAGCCACCAATCACTTCCAAACCTCTGGACCAGACCTACCCCCACCGCTACTGTGACAAAAGGTATCCCAACTACCCAAAAACATCTCCCACATGACAACACAAAGGGAGGGTGGGCGGGGATCGTTCGGCGTCCGGAAACAGAAGAGGAGGTAACTCCTTCCTCTCCCAGCTAACCCTTTCCCTGCTCCTCCTCTTCCTCCCCGGCTAAAACCATCCCCCAAAGCCATATTAGGCATATACCACTGTCCCTATTAACCCATCACTCCCTACCTCCCCCTTGGTCATGTCGCCCCTCCCCCCAAGTGGGTCCGTGGCTTTCTTGACCAGCTGAGGGAGGATTCTCCGGTCATGATGTCTGTGTAACCAAACCCCCTTATCCTCTAAAATTAAACACACGGACTGCATGCGACTTGGTTCAAATGGCCACAGCAGCCTTTTTATTGCCTATTGTTTTACAGACTAGTACCTTAGGGACGCCGTCCAACGGGCGACCCAAAACAACCACATAACGGTAACAATAGACAATAACATTTACAATACCCCCCGGGGTAGGCCCAGTCCACTACTACTACTCCCCCTGTCCCCGGCCGCAACACACCGACCCAGAGACGAGGTGCCAATCACCCACGGATTGACCCCCACACTTTGGCAGAACCCCGTGCCTGCCACATCCCGGAAACCGAGAGCCACCATACCAAGACAATGACTCCCGGTCCAGCCACCAATCACTTCCAAACCTCTGGACCAGACCTACCCCCACCGCCACAGGACAGACCACGTGACACCTTACGTGGCCTGGACCCGCCACACACCAAAAGCACGCTCCACACCATCCTGCAGACCCAACGCCCATAAATCCAGACCGACCTCGTTGAGGTGCACACCATCACCCCTCCGAAATCGCCAATCAGCCGGCTCCAAATCCCTGTGCCGTACCACAATCCCACCATTCCTGGTCACAAACCTAGCCACTACCCTATTCACCTGGGCCCTGGCCTTATTAACCTTCTCCACCGACCGAGCCCCTCTCCATGCCAACCTGGTCACTATGTCAGACCATACGACCAGCAAACCAGGATACCGCTTCCACAACTGCAGTAAATCAATCTTTATGTCTCGGATCAAATCCCGCGACGCCCTGGCACCAAGATCATTACCCCCCACATGCAATACCAGCACATCCGGGGGCCGCTCAACTTTACAATGGAAACGAAATTCCGGGACCACCCTGCCCCACTCCATGCCCCGAACTCCGATCCATCGAACAGTCGCCTGCGCACGATCCAAACCCAGCTGTCGACCATTCGGGCGGACCTCCGCCCGACGGGCACCCCAAAATACGAAGGAGTGCCCCAAGATCCAGATCAGGCACTTCCCTATAACAAATAAAACAAAACGAAAATATCAAAACCAATAACAGCACAACCACCAACACATCAAAAAACACCCCTTTCCTCAAACCTTCCGCACGTAACCAAAGTCCCATGATGCTACAACAACTGCGGTCTCACATACCGCCGAAAACAAGAAGATTCCCATCTACCAATACGCTTTACCACCTCATCTCCAAGCCCCCAACGGGCTGCCTCCGTTGCTGCACCAATTCGGAATGAATGCGACCCGAATTCCTCCGGGCGCTCCCCCGCGTTACGTAGACTTAGCCGCAGCACCGCCACAAACTGAAACCTCGACAAAAACGACCCATTCAAATGCCGCAACAACGGGCCAGGTAAGCCTCCCCTCACGGCCATAAATCTCTCGACTAAACGCACAGGGCACAATTCCTCTCCTGGAACCGCATATAACACCACCAATCTACCACGGCCCAGCTGATCCATTTTTGACCGGCGAATCCGGCACTCCACCTGACTACTGCTCACTTGCACGTCCTCAAACATCAAACCACCACCCGTCACCCTGGACGGGCTCACCAGCTCGCCTATCCGGAACGCCCCATAAAAAGCGAGACCGAAAGCCGTTGTAAATAGAACCGTCTCGTACACAGACTCACAAATGCCGCTCAGGCCACCCACCATCCGTCTCAACAAACCAAACGATACAGGGCGCCTCTTGTCCCTCTCCCGTACGCCACGGCGAAAGCCCCGCAAAGCCTGACGAACCCGAAAATCCTGTGAAACATCACGCTCCCCTCTCATTTTTAACCAAAATGCCACTGCCGACACCCGATGTGCCACAGCCGATGCCGATCGCCCGGCTGAAAAATCCGTACTCACCAATGACAACAAAGCCACCAAGTAATCCACGCTTTCCCCACCAAACATCAGACGCAACAACTCCTCCCATTCAGCCCACACCTTAGCATACCGGCACCAAGTCACCTCGGTCACCGAGTTCCGAATCAAGTCTGAGATCACCGCCTCACCAGATGCCACAAATCCTCGGGGCACTCCACTCCAACTTCGTCCGCCCACGGCAACAGCGCCCGAAACCTGCTGAACTGAAAACGAGACAAAGCATCAGCCACCTCGTTGTCAACACCCGGAACGTGCCTTGCCACTACCTGCACATTCAACTGCAGACATCTCAACACTAAATGCCGCAAATACACCACCACCGGCTCCGACTTAGCAGACAAGTTGTTAATCGCGTGCACCACCGCCTGGTTATCACAATGAAAACACACTTTCCTTCCGGCAAAGTGCGACCCCCATAGCTCCACTGCCACTACAATGGGGAATAGCTCTAACAGAGCCAAATTCCTAACCAAGCCGCTCTCCCGCCACGCCTGTGGCCACTGCCCGACACACCAATGACCTCTGAAGACAGCCCCAAACCCGGCCGACCCCGCCGCATCCGTAAACAGCTGCAACGCCCCGTTAGACGCCACCCTCTCCATCACCAGCGTCCGGCCGTTGAAATGCTGCAAAAATTGATCCCATACTTCCAAATCGTCCCTGATCGCCTTTGTGATCCGCACAAAATGCGCCGGCAACCGTACCCCGGCCGTCGCCGTCGCCAAACGCCTCGCAAACACTCTCCCCATTGGCACAATTCTGCAAGCAAAATTCAATTTTCCAAGCAAAGACTGCACCGCCTTAAGCCGCACCTTCTTCGCCGCTTTTACCCCTGACACTGCGGACCTCAAATCACGGACCTTCTCCGCCGGCAACCTGCATTCCATAGCAATGGTGTCAATTTCAATTCCCAGAAAACACATCACCGGCGCCGGGCCTTCCGTCTTATCCGGCGCCAAAGGAATCCCGAAACTGGCCGCAACTTTTTGCAACGCAAATAGCAAACCCGCACAAACCATCGAACCCGCCGGCCCGACACACAGGAAATCATCCAAGTAATGAATGATGGACGTAAGCCCGGACACGTCCCGAACCACCCACTCAACAAACGAACTAAATGCCTCAAAGTACGAACACGAAATGGAACAGCCCATTGGCAAACAACGATCAACATAATAACTGCCATCCCACCAGCAACCCAACAAATGCTGACTATCTGGATGAACCGGTAACAACCGAAACGCTGCTTCCACATCCGCCTTTGCCATCAATGCACCCCGCCCCGCCGCCCTAACCAGGTCCAACGCCTTATCGAACGACACATAATATACCGCCGACAACTCCGGCGCAATGCCATCATTCACCGATAACCCTTCCGGGTAAGACAAATGATGAATCAGCCGAAATTTATTCCGCTCCTTCTTTGGTACCACCCCCAACGGTGACACCACCAAATTCCCGCACGGCGGGGCGACATAAGGGCCGCCCATCCTGCCCAAAGCCACCTCCCTTTCCAGCTTCTCATCCACCACTTCCGGGTGATCCCGAGCGGAACGCAAATTACGATACGGCGGAACCGATGCATTAACAACCGACGGAATATGAAAACCATCCGAAAAACCAGAACTTAACAACGCCGCCGCCTCCTTGTCCGGATACCTATTTAAAAACGGAACCATCACTTCTACCTTCACCGGCGTCGTCCCTCTTACCAGCCCCATCACCAGCCTTTCCTTTTCCTTTTTTAAAACATTTGGACAAGCTATGTCCCCCCCCACATCCGGAGCATTCATGCTTAAAACGGCACGCCGCTCCAAACCTGCACTGCCCTTCATTGTACTGCCAACACAAACCTTTCTTGAAACTTGCCGGGGACCCGGCCCCCCCCGAACCCCCGGCGCCCCCCCGAAAGGGCTGAGCCGGTGCCGACATCAATCGCATCCATAAGGAAATATCCTTATGGTCCCAACGCATATCTGGCCGCAATGCCTTCCGCTGCCTAAATTGCTCGTCGTAGCGCAGCCACGCCAGTCCGCCATAAACTCGATAAGCCTCCCCTATCGCATCCATGTAGCCGAACAAAGCCGAACAATGCTCCGGCTCCTTCTCCCCGACCACGCTCGCCAAAATCGCAAATGCCTGTAGCCAGTTGGCAAAAGTCCGAGGAATAAGCCTATAACGGCGCTTTTCCTCCTCGTCCTTCTCCTTTTTGGAATCACTCGGCTTAACCCTATCCAAATTAAATTTCTCCAGGGGAAGCAGAGAAAATATCTCCACATATTCCCCTTTCCAAATTTTTTCCCGCACCTCCTTCTTTAAATGGGCCCCCAGCGGGCCCTCAAAACAAACATAAACTTCGCTTTTAGCCCTATCATCTAAGCGCACCACCTCATCCTCCTTCTCCTTTTCCTTCTCCTTTTCCTTCTCCTTTTCCTTCTCCTTCTCCTTTCCCCCCCCCGTCTCACTCCCCCCTTCGCCCCCCCCTCTACTCGCACCCGCTCCGTCACCCCCCGTCGCCGCCGAGGCCCCTAAACCGGCTGCACCCACCCACGCCGCCACCGGCGCCTGGGCCCCCTCCCCCCCCGCTCCCGAAGCCGCCGCCAGCCCCTGCAACAGCCCCAACAATTGACTCCACACTGCGAAACCAGCGGGCGCTGCCGTAGCCGCAGCCGCCCCCCCCCCCGAAGCCCCCCGCCAGCGCAGCCCCTGCCGCCTCCGCGGCCGTCTCACCCGACCGCCGCTCGGCGTCTCCCGAGACCGCCGCCTCGCTGTCCTCCGTCTGTCGTCCATCCGACTCCTCCGAACCGAAAGCCTCTTCCCCCTCCTCGCCGCTGGCCTCATCTTCCATCCGACATCCGGGGGGCGCCGCCGCAGCACCCCCCCCACCACGGCCGCCAGACAGGGCCGCCGCGTGGGCAGAGTCATCCCCGCTCCATCTCTTGCCCCGGGGTGACAACCCAGGAGACCGTCCTGTCCCCCGCGCCGGCACCCCGGGCCTCGACCTCTTGCGCCCGCCCCCCTGCCGACTGCAAGGGGCCTCTGGGCGCGGACGACCAGACGCCCGGCTCCGGATCTCAGCCGTCGTCGCCTCTGGCCCTCCTGGGCTATTGCAGGCCTCCATCCGCCGAGTCCTCCCGCTCCCACGGGAGACTGCCACATCCGGGGGCTGCACAGCGGTACTGAGTGACCCGGCGGTTGCCGCAGGGCTCCCGCCGTCACTCCTTCTCTCAGCCGCACCGGGGTCAGGCACCGCAGACCCCCCCCCGGCGCCGGCCCTACCGCCACGTGCAGCCCCGCGGTCCCCCCGCCGACTGCAGGGGGATCTGCTGGCCTCTCTCCTGCGCCGAGCGCGCTCCCGGCCTGGAGCCGCTGCAGTCTCAGTAACTCCAGCCCGGAGGCCGGGACCGGAAGCAGGCCCCGTGCTGGCCACTCCCACCTCCCGACCGCCGCGGCTGGAACGAAGATTCCTCCCGCCGGCCTCTGCAGCAGCCAGACGCTGCTGCTGCGCTGCACTCTGCGGAGGGTCCCTGGAGGGGCTCTTACATCTCCTCCTCGCCCCCCCCGCGCCCGGGGAATACCTGCGGGGGGGCCGCGACTGGCGCCCGCCGCTGCTGGGGAGACGAGGGGCAAGCGCCGACGGGTTAACCCCGGCAGCCCTGATGTGGGTCTGCACTGCCAGGGGCCCGTGCGCTGCGACCGCTGCCTGAATCAGACGCTGGAGCTCCTGAAGATCTGCCATGGAGGTGCACGTGCAGATCGTTCGGCGTCCGGAAACAGAAGAGGAGGTAACTCCTTCCTCTCCCAGCTAACCCTTTCCCTGCTCCTCCTCTTCCTCCCCGGCTAAAACCATCCCCCAAAGCCATATTAGGCATATACCACTGTCCCTATTAACCCATCACTCCCTACCTCCCCCTTGGTCATGTCGCCCCTCCCCCCAAGTGGGTCCGTGGCTTTCTATGCGAACCCTGACACTTTGTGCACATGTTGAGTGTTTTTGGGTTTTTTTTTCTGCCAAGAGATGTTGAAATCTCTGCAACTAAATACTCAGTTTGTGCACATAGCCTAAGGCTTTGTGCGCACTAGACAGATTTACCCGTGGATTTGCTGCGCAAATTTCTTGAGAAAGGTGTTAAATCTTTCTGCAGACATTTCCCAGCAAAACCTATGGGAAAAAAAATAGCTGTGCACATACTGCGGATTTTTCTCAAGGAACGTTTCTTGAGAAAATCTTCTCGAGAAACTTTCTTGAGAAAATGAGCATGTTCATTATTTCCTGCGGATTACCCCTGGATTTGCACTTATCCATTCAAAAAAATCCGCGGCAAATCTGCGTTTTTGCCGCAAATTTGGTGCGGATTTTTTCCGCAGATGCAAGAATCTTCAGCTCCCAGAATGTCTCAAAGTTTCTTGAGAAACATGACATTTCTAGTGCGCACATAGCCTTAGATTGGGAAACAAGACTTGAACCTGATGTAGTAACCCTGCATGACTTTCTATGCCAGCAGGGGGCTCATTGTAATGTGACTGGAGTCTGGGTGAATACCCTGGGATCAGTTCTGAAGCTATCGGCAGAAGGATACCAGCTTAAAGGCTCCATGCATTCTTCAGTACAGCTCTATCCAGGTGCAGCTGGTGAGCAAATGGCCAGTAAGCTGATTGGGCTCATAAGCCAAGGAGATCAACCAACCTTCACCATGTCCATAAAATGGAAAGAAGGTAAGAGTTCTGTGTAATGTTTGACAATTGTCCCTTTATATACAACAGGTTGTCTGCTGACAGTGCTGACTGATAAAGGCGCATCAGTGATTTCCTCCAACCTTAGCACCTGCAGACTTGTAAATTAATAGTAGTGTCCATCAATGTTATTCACCTAATCTCTAAAACAGTTAGCTGATGCTGTAATTCATGATTGCCAATAGTGAAAAATAAGCTAGATGGCTTGACTTTAAGAAGATGCTAATGCTATGCATTTCTAGAATATATGGATTTCACTTGTGTGCTTCTCTAACTGTTAAGTGTTAACCTGTTTCTGCAGGCTCAGTCACTGCTTGGGTTGGCCAGTGTTTCCAGATGTCAGATTGCCCAGTCTTGAAAACAATGTGGTTGTTGCGATCAAAGGCCACTGCAGAAGATAACTGGAAGGCAACGAGGTAAGAGGCACGGTCTGTAGCAAGATGTTCATATAATGCCTACATGATTTCTAAACCTTTTGTAGAGCTGCATATCTGAAGGGAAACTGCAGTGTCCATTTGTCTATAGGCTTTTCAGTTCTGGAGGTCAAATCAGGTGAGATGGTTAGAGGGGTAGTCTAGGTTTGGCATCCACAGTTCCTGCAGTTATGATTGCCTGGTGTCCGTGATGTGATTATAAATATGCAAACTTGGAGCCACAATCTGACTAGACATGGCAACTCTCACGAAATTGAGCAAGGCCACTCACTTAGTTAAAATGGGGCCTGGAGTATGCATGGCCACCCGGTGTCGTCATATCCTGACTGTGGATTTAAGCCTACAGTTATATAGTGGCTACAGGTCTTTGACAGGTACTCCCCTTCAAGGAATACCTGTCAACAGTTCAAGTAGCCTGTTTTGTGGGGTTTTTAATGCTGTGCACCTGGACTATAGCACAGTTTTTGGTTTTTTTTTATTTGCCATACTGTACCAGACATGACTGTTTTAGCATTAACTTTAATGGTCTATAACAAGGAGGCATTGCTGCTGAGATTCTGCATCACCCTGTGAGCAACAGTCTTTTTGTAAGACTATAAAATTGGCAATAAATTAAACAAAAAATCCCCATTAATGCAATAGGAATACCTTAAGGGAATCTGCCCATGGGATCAACCCTCTAAGTAATCTGTATAGGTGTGTTGGTAATAGAAAGTTATTTTGTGGTCCTTTCCATCTCAAGTTTTAATCTGACAGTGAGACTCCAAAATTCTAACTTTTTTTTTTTCTCTGCAGGATTGGTGAAGATGTGTTTCATCCACAGAAATGTATTGTAGTTTAAACCAATAAACATTCCTCAGACCATGGTTCTCTTGACTTTCTTTTTTTTTTCTCTTCTTCCTTCTCCTTACTCCCAATCATCCTACATATACAATATCAAGGTTTGTCAGCCTGTCTATGGGGACCTGAACATTGTGCTGTAATATAGTGGTAGAAAGGGGTTAGGAGGGGGTCTGGAGCAGGAGTGTTAGACTTGGAGTCTCCCACATGGCTGTAAGACTTCTGTGTCCACTCATTAACCCTCATACATAGTCACTGCTTTCCTTGCCCAGCATCTGTGATTGGTTGCAGTCAGACAGCTCCCACACCCTGAGACAGCATTGTGATTGGTTGGAATTAGTCTACATCCCTATAGTAACTTTTTTATCACATTGTGATATAAAGCATACAGCTACAGGCACTGGTGTGGTGGCAATTGGGGTAACATAAGGGATTATTGACGGCTCACAGCTGCCTCTAAGCCATAGACTAGTGAAAATGGAAGGCATCATGCACAAAATCTGCATCTTCTGGCAAACACTTATCAATGGAATATTGATGCAGTTTGGGGGGGGGGGGTGTTCTCCCCAGAAGATCTGGTGTGGAAATTTATACACCAAATCTGCATCTTCTGGCAAAGAACACATCAACTGTACTGTGGTTAAGATGTGGTTTTTTTGGCCTGAATGAGAAGTTTACCTGTAGTCAGTTAGGGTAAAAGTTGCATGTTCCCATAGAACTGTAGATAAACTGAGTGACATCACCATTCACAGCTGTGGCTCAGTTTCTGCCTGAAGCCAGGGCATGGTCATGTTTTCTAATATACCATGTATAGTTTCACAGGGGCTTTTCAAGAGCGTTGGCATCTGTCATGGCAAGTGGGGAAAAACCTGCCATAAACCCAACAAATATCATATATGCTACTCACAAAGTTAGGGATATTTTGGATTTCAGGTGAAATTTTAAAAAAAAAAAAAAAAAACCTTTAAGTTTATAATACAGTGATATTTTATCCTAAAAGTAAAACTTTTAAGTAGAAGTATATAATGAGTTCCAAACAAGTTGTGAGTTTCCCCACCCTAAAGTCAATATGTTTAACTTGAGTATTAATGACAACTTGTCAACATCTCATACTGTTCAAAGGTGGAGTTAGTTTCTGCTATGGCATGGCACACTACTCTTCTTGAAGACTTGCTCTCGGGTTCTTTAGGTTCTGCTGGGGTGCAGAATTTCAGGAACTCATCTGCTCACAGTTTTACTATGGGATTCAAGTCTGGAGAAAGTGTAGGACATTTCATTTTAGGTTCCCCAGTCTCCAGTAGCTGCTTCCTAATGTTATCTCAATGAGCTGGAGTATTGTCACCCATGAAGATGAAATTAGGTTTGGGTTATTCATGTAAAGGTTTAACCAGATCATTCAAGTAGCAGGGGCTTTTTATACTAGTCACGTAGTGTAGGACAGGTCTTTAGTGATTAAATCTACCTGCTCACACCAAAGGCATGTATGGTGACAACAGTGGCTGATGCATAGTGATCTCCTTGATGGCTGGTGATAGCCACCAACTATCAATTTCTGCTCAGCTTGAATCAACTTCTATCAGTGAACAGCAGTGAGGCCCTTTGGGTTCCTCATCCAGTAAGTTGATGTCTGGTGGTGTGGTCCGGTACCATTGCAGGTTGTCTAGCAAGCAGAACACACTTGTGGTGCCCCTGAGGCCTCAGCTGCCATAGTGTACAGCATTTGATTTAGGATGCTGTACTGATCCAGGGAAGAGGGGGGATTACTGCTGGTGTTTGGAGCTTTACACGACATCTTGTTCACATATCAAGTTACACAAGCAGAAAACCAGGTGATGTTACACATACTAGTGCAGAGGTGGTCTCCATAGCAACGAATTATCTGGGCAGAGTGTAATTCCAAGGGTGGGGGCACTGAGTGAATAAGTGACTGAGCACAGTCAAGGTCAGAGTAGTCTGAGGGATACAACAGTCTGGGCCAATGAAGGAGACAGGTCGTTGAGACGTGTGCCAGATGGCTCCCCTCAGAAGGGCCGACTGGAATTAGTGAGCTATTCCAGGGGAAAGGAGAGAGTGTACCAGAACACCATGGACTAGTAGAAGCTGGCAGACTGGGAGTAACAGACTATTAGATGAGCCGGTGAGACTGAGGAGGACATGGCATCTGAGGGGAAGCTGAACTGCTCCCTTGGAGGCTGGCGTAGTCAGGTTGCAGAGTCCTAGGATGGATCATACTTCATGTTGCTTCATCAGATTCAGCAGGGTCATGGGTAGACTAGATAGTTCCCAGGCTAACCATTTTGAATGGGACACAACGTGGCACTGAAGTTTCCAAGTCGCTTCATGCCACAGAGATTCACATTACACTACGAGCGCAGAGGAGAAAGGTCTTACATGTTCAAGGACAGCGGTGGTTGCTCCTTGCTTACCTGGGATCGGCTGGGGCCTAGCATGGCGGTGACCGGTACCCTGAGGGCAGCCTTCTAAAGAACTAAGTAAAAGTTATGGACCTGCAGTCGCTGCCTCGGCCTGTTATTACTGGCGCAGTGGCCCTGCGTTTCGGCGCTACCGACCTCCTCAGCGGTTGCTCCACCTGTGGGGGATCTGGATTACCTGAGCTGTGTGAACACCAGCCCCGGAGGAGAGCAACATCTCGCAGTGACAGCTGATATCTGGCCGCACACCACGGGTGGCACTGCAAAGCATCACCCATCCAACACCGCTCCAGGGAGAGGAACAGTCACAGGGAGGGTCTGCGGCGGCGCTGAGACCCCTGTCACCATCGCAACTGGTGACACTCTTCCCAGGGACCCTTCACCCTCCTTCAACTCCCCCTTTTACACTGGACACCCTTGCACCTGTCTTTAAGTGTAGCCGACGGGGTCACGGAGCCGGGTCACCCCACGAAACCACTGGCCCGGTGACAAGTAACCCCTTAGACCCCGTGGGGTGCTGCACACAGATTTAATTGGTTTGAAATTATTTGACATGACACTTGGGTGTGTCTTACCTCCTTATGGCTATGTGCGCTCTTTGCGTTGTTAGTTGCATTTCAAAACGCATCCTCCTGCAGAAATTCTTTGTCAAATTTGGTTTTGACCACAAAAATGCTAAAAATACGCTTGCGTTTTTGCCGCATTTTTACCGCGATTTACATGATTTTTCATTGCTTAAAGTCAGATGCGTTTTGAATACAAATACACTACTAAATAAAGTTTAAACAATCAGACACTATGAAAAAAATGATTACAAATATCATGATTAAAATCATATACAAATTAGCTAATTTTATTAAAATAACTGTGTTCTAATATTTATGCATAAAATTACGTTAATTTATTGATTTTCATTAATTTAATTGTCGGACTGTGTGTGCGTGTAATGGGACATATCATGCCCTTAATATAATGTCAAAAACGCATGCTTTTATTTTGTCAAAAAAGCATGTAAAATGCTAGGATTTTGATGTAGAATGCGTTTTGAAACTTCTCATTGACTCTGTTAGCAAAACGCTGTCAAAGTGGCAAAAACAATTGACATGTTGCGCCTTAAACGCAAAGCTTTTGACAAATTTTCAGCATCAAAAACGCTGCGTTTTTAACAGCATTGTGCGCACAAGAAAGCCCTATTTCCCGTAGACTTTGCTTGAAATTCAAAACGCATGCATTTTTGCATTAAAATGCTGCAGTTGAAAACACGGCGGAAATGCATGGAAAAAAAGTGCGCGCACAGCCTTAGGGTATGTGCGCACGTTGCTTTTTACCTGCTTTTTACCTGCTTTTTTGCTGCTTTTTCTTCTGCGCTGTTTAATGCCAAAATGGATGTGTTCTTCTATTCAAGCAAAGTCTATGGGAATTTGGGTTTCTTGTTCACACTATGTTGTTCAAAATGCTGCCTTTTTGTGGCAGAACTTTGGTCAAAAACTCAGCTTTTCAAAGAAGCAACATGTCAATTGTTTTTGCCATTTGGGTTTTGCACTGCAAAGCTGAGTTTTTGACCAAAGTTCTGCCACAAAAAGGCAGCATTTTGAACAACATAGTGTGAACAAGAAACCCAAATTCCCATAGACTTTGCTTGAATAGAAGAACACATCCATTTTGGCATTAAACAGCGCAGAAGAAAAAGCAGCAAAAAAGCAGGTAAAAAGCAGGTAAAAAGCAACGTGCGCACATACCCTGAGGCTACGTGTCCACGTTGCTTTTTACCTGCTTTTTTGCTGCTTTTTCAACTGCAGCGTTTAATGCCAAAATGGTTGTGTTCTGCTTTTCAAGCAAAGTCTATGGGAATTTGGGTTTCTTGTTCACACTATGCTGTTCAAAATGCTGCCTTTTTGTGGCAGAAATGTGGGCAAAAACTCTGCTTTTCAAAGAAGCAACATGTCAATTGTTTTGCCATTTGAGTTTTGCACTGCAAAGCAGAGTTTTTGCCCAAATTTCTACCACAAAAAGGCAGCATTTTGAACAGCATAGTGCTGACAAAAAAAAACCAAATTCCCATAGACTCTGCTTGAAAAGCAGAACACATCCATTTTGGCATTAAACGCTGCAGTTGAAAAAGCAGCGAAAAAGCAGGTAAAAAGCAACGTGGACACATAGCCTTAATGTTCCTGAAGTTGTGTGGCTTTCATCATTTGGTTCCAAAGGACATTGTTCGCAATGAATCAATCATCAGTGTGGGGTGTAGGATGCATGTCCACGATCAGTGTTTGCAGCGTTTTGGAAGCAGCATACTTCAGTTGTGTCCAAAACCCTGCGTTGTACAGTACAAGAACAGTGGATGGGATTTCTAGAAATTCCGTGCTCACTGTGCTTGTTTTTTCCACAGCAAACACTGACCTGCGGTGCATCTTTCCAGACCACAACATGTCAATTGTTTGCTGCGGATTCGCATGCGTCCTCCATAGGGAGAACACAAGTAAGAGACCGCAGCGCATGGAACCCTGATCGTGGGTACAAGCAGCTGCGGTCTCCTACACAGGAGACTCGCAGACCTACAGGTCAGGACCCGCTGCGTTCAGGATGCAGTGAATCCTAATCGTGGGCACATACCCTTAAAGTTGTGTCAATGGTTAAAATAGAAATAACAGCTCTCAGAATGCAGTAACACTTATTGTGTAAAAAGTAGTAAAACCTCTAAAATCTAGTATTAACTAACAACCTGCAGAATACAGTTTAGATGTCATTTATACTGTATAAGGAACAATGTAAAAAAAAAAAAATCCCTTACGCCTCCTCCAACCCCCCAAAACATAAAATTGCTAAGCAAATGATGTACCCAAAAATGGGGCTGTTAAAGTATACAATTGCCATTGTGCTCCATGGATACCACATCCTGCAGCTATTTTTTGCTAATGGCATGAATGGATGGGTGGCATATTGCAGCTTTGTAAATTTTGGAAATGTTGCCCAACTGAATGATTAAAGGTCTGGGGAATAACTGAACCCCATGCCGGTCGTTGATTTGCTTTTTTTTTTTCTTTCTTTTTACTGTAGAAAAATAAGTACGGTAAAATGACTAAATAGAGTTCTTAAAGTAAATTAATCTTCCATTTATATCACATAATCCCCGGAGAAGAGATTAGTCTTCTTGTTCAACTTGACCTCTGCGGATTGGTTATACAAGGGTTATGCAGTCCTCACACTGACTTGGTTAATTAGTGAGGGAACATGAGATTCTTCTGGTCGTTTACAGGACAAAAAGGCCCTGACTAATTTATGAGCGGTGTTTTCAACGCTTGTCATTTTGTTTAACTCATTTATCTGCCAAGATCACATTTCTGTGGCAAAGAAACTTACCTGCCTGAGTAAAACACACTGTCACTCGCTTCACTGAAGGCAAGGAGATCTCTTCATAGATACCATATGTATATTACAGCTGTTACTTGTGGATGTTTGAGTATTTTTACATCGGACTTTTTTGCAATGCTATCAAATGTGCTTTTGCAACAAATTGACTTTTTTGTAAAAAAAAATTGTTATTCATTTGAAAAAGGCATCTCAAAATCATGAAACATTCATGGACATCTATGAACAAATAGTAAGGAGAGAAACAATACTCCCATTATAATAGAGACAGTTTAACAACTGTCTCTATTATTCGCACTGAATATCCAAATCCAAATATTAGATGACTTTCACATTAACAGTTCTATGCTAAATTTGCAGAGCCCTATACAAAAAAACACATTATTAGACAAATAGAAAAAGCAAAAAAAAAAAAAAAAAGAAAGAAAAACGGAAGGGAACGTGTAGATAGAGAGGTAGAGGTTGTTTTACAAGCAAGAGTATTAGGCCTAAGATACGTCATGAAAATCGGTGTGAGTGAAGTGCGATAAAAAAAAATCGCATTCCACTCTGACCAATATTAGCCTGTGTGTCAGCACCCATGAGTGATTATTTTCTCAGCCCTAATCGGACCGAGAAAACAATCGCAGCATGCTGCGACTGTAATGAGATCATTGTTTCTCCCATTCAAGTTTATGGGGCTAGAAAAAAATTGCTCTGCACTCGCGGTACACCGGTGTACCGCGAGTGCAGGGCGAGAATGACAATAGCCGGCAACGGAGGAGAGAGGGAGATAAATCCCTCCCTCCCCTCTGCAGCGCCGGCCCGCCCCTCCTCAGTGCCGGCTTGCCCCCCACAGCAGAGGTCCGCTCGCACGATTGGACCTTAGTCGCAGGGACACTCGCATGGCACTCGGCACTGCTGTACTGGCAACGTGAGCCGAGTGTCATACGAGGGGATCGTAGTAATCCCCGTGTGGCCCCAGCCTTACAGCAAGTCCAACTGTATAGAGAAAGAATAAACATCCAAGAGAGTCTTGCTCTTTTATTATATTACTAGCTGTACCTTGCCATGCTTCGCTGTGGCACATGCTTGTTTAACGGATAAGAAATGAAACAGAAAATACGTTACCAGCAAGAGTTTAATTTGTCAACACTGGTGGGTATACAATATTTTTGGTTTTACCATCGGCTGCGCAGATAAAAAGATTGTTTGGTTTGCCAACCCTAGAGCATGCAACATACAATTGTCCATGGCTGAAGCAATCCGTATGTGAATATAGACCACACAATTCTAAAGATTGATCCTGAGCTTTGTTGATAGTAATTGCAAACGCCAATCGAACAGGGAATTGCACTCTCTTGAATTGAAACGGTATATCGGATGGAATAATGGGAATTCGAGGAATGAGAACATCTTCACCTTTGTAAGGTTCCGTCAAAATCGTTGCTTCTATTATGTTGCTCATCAATTTTTTTCCTGCAAGCCGCGTGGCAGTGCAGAGTTTTGGCTGATTAATATTTCATATCATAATAATGGGCACTCCGATTTTCAATGTTTTCAAATATTTTTGTTAATCATCTGTAACAAGTTTTCGCCTCCCTCCCAGCATATAACATTTTTGCCATTCCAGTCACAGAAACAAAATCTGTGATGCAACAGTCACCTCACTCCCAACATATCCCATTTTTTCCATTACAGTGACAGACACAAAATCTGTGACGGGACGGTAATGTTTTGGACAATCATCTGTCAATTGAGTGAGTGAGAAAATGACAGTTAATTTGCATGTCTATACTGTTGGCGTTGTTTCGCCTCGGTTCCAATCATAGAGTGTTAATCATAGTTTTTAGTCTACCGTGAACAGTTGAAATTTTCCACGGTTGCGCACATGCAGTTTGAAATGCGTGGATCATGATGAGTGGACCGAAGCACTTGCGAGGCTCGGGGGGACATTGTGTCAAAATTTGACAACAATCGGTCTGGAACTTTCTGAGATAAGCGGATCTTTACAAACGCACGTAAGATTTTTTTATTTATATAGATTTGTTTGGTCAGACAATTAATGTTGACATCTTCCAGCAAAAACTCTTCTTACTACATTGATCACCGCACCCCTGAAAATAATAAGGTCATATATAAATTTGCCTCCTGAATAAAACATTCCTCAAATACAAATATGCAGGGCCGCCATCCGGGCATTACAACCATGACTGGTGTAGGAGGCCCGGTGAAGGGGGAGGGCCCGGCCGGGCCCAGGGTAATTACTTTGCTTTGTTAAGCCCCAGGCTGGCCGGGCCCCCCTCTTCAATGGGCCCCAGTCACATCACTAGCAGGCAAAGCCATTCACGGGCATCACATGCAAATTAGCCATGTGCTGCAACTGCACTGGACAACTAGAGGAGGGCCAGGCACTGCAATACATATATATTTCCAGAGTCCAACTGACCCACTGACGATGTGCCCCAGAACCAGTAATAGACCCTTTCTAATGGAAAGCTCTCCTGCAGCGCTCAACTCTGCTCTGCAGTACAATCCGCCCCTCCACTGGCTGAGAGCGTGGGGGAGAAGATGCTGTGAGTCACCACTCAGGAGTGCATGGAGGCTGCAGCCAGAGGAACTGATTGCTGCAGGAGTGGACAGCAGAGCTGAGGGGCATCAGGACGATGGGGACCACACAGCTCCACATCCACAGCAGAATAAGAAGCCCAGGACAAACTCCAAGGGTAATCAGCAAGAAACAAAGAGGTAAGTATATACTTGTTGGATCTGTCTGTTTGTTTATACTTACATACCTATGTTGCTTATCTATATATATATATAATTGCCTTATTCTGTCTGTCTGTCTTGCTCCAAAATTATGTCGTCACATTGGCCGCTCGCCTCGCCTCGGCTCCACCCCCCGCACAGATTGGCCGCTCGCCCCGACCCCCTACACGCATTGGCCGCTCGGCCAGGCCCCGCCCCTCTCACTCATTGGATGCTCGCCATGGCCCCGCCCCCCGCACGCATTCCCCGAACCCACACAGAGCCCTGACTCCCAGGTGACTGCTGCACCCCCGGAAGCCCACACCGGCAAGACAAAGTGGAGAAAAGACGGATGTGTGAAACCACTAGCTTACCCTGGCTCCCGACACACGTGTGCCGGAGCCGGCGTAGGCTGGTAACCATGGTACACATCGGGTAACTATAGAAACCGCTTTGCTTAGTTACCCAATATGTAACATGGTTACTAGCTTACCCTGGCTCTCGGCACACGTGTTCCGGAGCCGGCGTACGCTGTTAACCAGCGTACACATCGGGTAACTATGGAAACCGCTTTGCATAGTTACTCGATGTGTACCATGGTTACTAGCTCCCTGCCCATTCAAATCGTTGGTCGTCTCCCACTGTCAAACACGCCGATGCATGCTGCACAGCAGGAGACCAACGAGCAAAAAATGAACCATCATTATTCAAGACTTACTGATTATATTATTATTCAATCTGCTAACCTACATACACATTCTAGACTACCCGATACGTTAGAATCGGGCCACCTTCTATTACTGTATATAATTGTGAATGTCTGTGCATATATAGTATATGTGTGTGTATGTGAATGTATATATGAGGTGTGTATATGGCTGCGTGTATATAGTATATGCATCTCCGTGCATAAATAGTTAATGTGCCTATGTGTATATACTGTATAGTATACAGTCATATGAAAAAGTTTGGGCACCCCTATTAATGTTAACCTTTTTTCTTTATAACAATTTGGGTTTTTGCAACAGCTATTTCAGTTTCATATATCTAATAACTGATGGACTGTGTAATATTTCTGGATTGAAATGAGGTTTATTGTACTAACAGAAAATGTGCAATCCACATTTAAACAAAATTTGACCGGTGCAAAAGTATGGGCACCCTTATCAATTTCTTGATTTGAACACTCCTAACTACTTTTTACTGATTTACTAAAGCACTAAATTGGTTTTGTAACCTCATTGAGCTTTGAACTTCATAAGCAGGTGTATCCAATCATGAGAAAAGGTATTTAAGGTGGCCACTTGCAAGTTGTTCTCCTATTTGAATCTCCTATGAAGAGTGGCATCATAGGCTCCTCAAAAAAACTCTCAAATGATCTGAAAACAAAGATTATTCAACATAGTTGTTCAGACGAAGGATACAAAAAGTTGTCTCAAAGATTTAAACTGTCAGTTTCCACTGTGAGGAACATAGTAAGAAAAAGGAAGAACACAGGTACAGTTCTTGTTAAGCCCAGAAGTGGCAGGCCAAGAAAAATATCAGAATGGCAGAGAAGAATGGTGAGAACAGTCAAGGACAATCCACAGACCACCTCCAAAGACCTGCAGCATCATCTTGCTGCAGATGGTGTCAATGTGAATCGATCAACAATACAGCGCATGTTGCACAGGGAGAAGCTGTATGGGAGAGTGATGCGAAAGAAGCAGTTTCTGCAAGCACGCCACAAACAGAGTCGCCTGAGGTATGCAAAAGCACATTTGGACAAGCCAGTTACATTTTGGAAGAAGGTCCTGTGGACTGATGAAACAAAGATTGAGTTGTTTGGTCATACAAAAAGGCGTTATGCATGGGAGGCAAAAAAAACACGGCATTCCAAGAAAAGCACTTGCTACCCACAGTAAAATTTAGTGGAGGTTCCATCATGCTTTGGGGCTGTGTGGCCAATGCCGGCACCGGGAATCTTTCTTAAAGTTGAGGGTCGCATGGATTCAACTCAGTATCAGCAGATTCTTCACAATAATGTGCAAGAATCAGTGACAAAGTTGAAGTTATGCAGGCGATGGATATTTCAGCAAGACAATGATCCAAAACACCACTCCAAATCTACTCAGGCATTCATGTAGAGGAACAATTACAATGTTCTGGAATGGCCATCCCAGTCCCCAGACCTGAATATCATTGAAAATCTGTGGGATGATTTGAAGCGTGCTGTCCATGCTCGGCGACCATCAAACTTAACTGAACTGGAATTGTTTTGTAAACAGGAATGGTCAAAAATACCTTCATCCAAGATCCAGGAACTCATTAAAAGCTACAGAAAGCGACTAGAGGCTGTTATTTTTGCAAAAGGAGGATCTGCAAAATATTAATGTCACTTTTATGTTGAGGTGCCCATACATTTGCACTATTCAAATTTAGTTTAAATGCGGATTGCACATTTTCTGTTAGTCCAATAAACCTCATTTCAATCCAGAAATATTACTCAGTCCATCAGTTATTAGATATATGAAACTGAAAAAGCTGTTGCAAAAATATTAATAGGGGTGCCCAAACTTTTTCATATGACTGTATATACCTGTGCTTGTTCCTGTATATATGTGTATGTGACTCTGTGTATATTTAGTATATGTGCTTGTGCATGTGTGAATACAGTATATGTATATGTGCCGTATATGTGCCTGTGTGTGTATAATATATATTTTCTGTTGTAATTTTTTTAAGCTCAAGGGTACTTTACACGCTGCGATATCGGTACCGATATCGCTAGCGAGCATACCCGCCCCCGTCGGTTATGCGTCACGGGCAAATCGCTGCCCGTGGCTCACAATATCGCTTACAGCCATCACACGGACTTACCTTCCCTGCGACGTCGCTGTGGCCGGCAAACCGCCTCCTTTCTAAGGGGCCGGTACGTGCGGCGTCACAGCGACGTCACGTGGCAGCCATCCAATAGAAGCGGAGGGGTGGAGATGAGCGGGACGAACATCCCGCCCACCTCCTTCCTTCCTCATTGCGGCCGGCCGCAGATACGAGGTTGTTGCTCGTTCCTGCAGTGTCACACATAGCAATGTGTGCTACTGCAGGTACGACAAACAACCTTGCTACTGAATAGGCAACGATTTTTAGTAAGTGAACGACGTCTCACACACCAATGATTTTTTCCTCTTTTCCTATCGTTTAAGGTTGCTCATACGTGTTACAAGCTGCGACGTCGCTAACGACGCCAGATGTGTATCACAAACACCGTGACCCCGACAATATATCGTTATTGATGTCGCAGCGTGTAAATGGCCCTTTAGTCTTGTGCTAGGGAAAACAATACTTTCAGGGTTACTTTCATTCTCAGAACCAGCAATTACTCATTGCTACTGCTTTGCTCTATGTTTACTGCCATGATATCATGACTAAAAGACGTGACTGCTGGAGCCTATCACTGAGCTCAGCCATCATGCCAAGGTAGATGGCATCAGTCGCAGAGCCCTGTGATTAGCTAAAGTGGTCACGTGTGACATCATCACTGCAGCCTGTAAATATAGATGGAGCAGCAGCAGAGAGACAGCACTAGGCCAGGTGAAAATGAGTAACTCTGATTTTATTATTTTTCCCCAGCATAAAATGATGACCACAATAAAACTTATAATGGTAAAGTGGAAGACCCCAAGAAACCCAGCGCGTAGCAGTGAGAAGAGGTCACCACCTCACCACACTGCTGCAGGTAACAGAGCGGCGGAGGTGGCGAGGATACGGGCGGCAGCTGGCTGGGACAGGTAAGCGCTCCGTAAGTTGAAGACGATTGCCAGGGGTGGGGGTGAGGACCGCTGACCCCAGCCCCAGGCTTGCTTCAGCTGGATGCGCATCAAAATGCGGACATCCAGCTGAAATGCATCGCCGCTGCATCGCAGCTCAGAAACAATGCCGTGGGACATGGGAGCTGGGGAGGGTGAGTAAAATGTTTTTGGTTTTTTTGCCAGGAAGGGGGCCATATAAGCTAGGAGGATAACATATATACCAGGAAGGGGACAGATCCCAGGAGGGGGATATGCATAGCAGGTGGGGCCCAGGATGGGACAGATATACCAGAATGGGGACAAATTAATCAGGATGGGGACATATATACCAGGAGAGGCCCAGGATGGGGACATATATACCAGGAAGATAATTTATGCTAGGAAGGGCACAAATAAACCAGGATGGGAACATTTATACCAATATAGGGCCATGAGGGGGATATACATACCGAGAAGATATTATACAGAGGGCCAGTGTGTGTGGCGATATACAAAGGGGCAGAATGTGTGGGAGGATATATATAAAGTGGGGCAGCTTTGTGTATGGGATAGTATACAGAGGGACAGTGTGTGGGGGATATTAAATACAGGAGCAGTGTGTTGTAGAGATATTATTCTGAGGAGCAGTGTGAGAGAAATATACAGAGAGGCAGTGTGTAGGGGGTATTATACTGAGAAGCAGTGTGTGTGGGGGTATATTATACAGAGAGGCAGTGTGTGTCTGGGTGATATTATACAGAGGAGCAGTGTGTGGGCGTATATTATACAGGGAGGCAGTGTGTGTGGGAGATATTATACATGGGGCAGTGTGGGAGAGATATCATGGAGAGGGGTGGTGTAGGGGGTGAATTATATACATATATATATATTTATATATATACATACATCGTATATACATATATATATATATATATATATATATATATATCAGTCACTATGACTCCCCTAATTCTTTCTAAGATCTTGTTCTGTATTCTCTTTTTCCCAAATTCATTAAAAGTCCCTTTCCTGTGTATAGCATCCTCTCCCAAGATCATTGAAAGTGTTGTATAGCACCCTCTCCAACCCACACTAATTCATTATAAATCCTCGTAGAGTGTTCTCCCAAACCCCCAATTCATTCTCAGTCCCTGATAGTGACTCGCCCACCCCAGGGCTGTGGGACACCCGGTGCCGGGCCGGACTAGTCCGGTGGTAGTCAGTGGTGGCGGGGCCCGGCTCCGTGGCCCTGGTGGGTGTCAGTAGAATATGTGGCTGATGACTTTAATGTTTGTGTTCGTGACGCCACCTGTGGTATGCGGCTATTAAGCCGCCGCTGCTGTGTGAGGCCTCCGGGATGATGTTATGGCAGCAAGGGTAGTACTGCTCCCCACAGGTGGAGCAATGCCCGGGGCACAGTTGGTGCTTGTGAAAGTCTATGGTGCTGTGTGACTAACACGGTGCAGGGCCGACAAGCAATGAAAGAAACAGGCACAAACAGTAGTCTCTTTTACCTTCTCCTCTTTTACTCGGCAGAAACTTAGTCCAGGGAGACCGTCACAGATGGTAAAGATGGTCCGGCCGGCCTGGAAGTGCCTGAGGTGATCTTTGGCCAGTTGAGTATGAGGCCTACTCCTTAATCTTTCTCTGCTGTTTTAGGACACTGCACTTTGGGTTTGCAATTGCCCTCTTGCTGCTGGGACTTGTTGTTCGTCCCCTTTTCTGTGTGGTAGACTGCGCAGGCCCTCTCTGGTGCTTCTCTGCTGGAGCCCACACCAGGCCCTTGGAATGCAGCTGTACCTTCAGATTGCTTCTGGGACAGGGGGCTTGCAGCTCTCCTGCCCTCCGGATTCAGCTACCAGGGATGGATTTTATGCCCTGGCAACTACAGACTCCGATGTCCGAGTCTCTGCTGTGCCTCTCTGCTCCCCTTGCTTCACCGGGCCAAGCTATCCAAGCTCTAGGCCCCAGTTTCACAAGGCAGCACTACTCTGCGTCTGCACTCTTTCACTCCTGTCTCCAGACTAACCACCACTTCCTCCCTTCAGCCAGACTTAAGGAATCCTCCCTGAAGTTCCAGGTTCAGAGCTCCCTCTGCTGGCCGGAGGGAGAATTGTGTTGAGTGTTAACTTACTGGCCAATAGATCTCCCAATTACCTCCAGGCTCAGCATTAACCCTTTTGGGAGGGCAATGCTGTTGTGGCGACCAGGTCCTGGGGCGCCACACTCCCCCTTAGTTAAATTCAGTACTCCCGGACTGTAGAAACAAACATGACATGTTAAAACATTTCATCCCATTATGGGAGGCGCATTACTTTAACGTTACAACCTTAAACATTACTATAAGAGTCCAGTGTGGCTCCCTGACGGGTGTCCATTACACTGCTCCATGGGGGACCCGCCGCGTTCAAACCCCCAACGTAGGCTCTGGGCGTGCGTCAGAGCATTGATGACCCCACTCCATGCACGCCGGACGGGTTTTTCTTCAGGGGTGTGGAGCACACTGGTGCTAACTATGAACAATTTAGGTGTTGGCCACCCATAGTCCAGTGGCCCAATTGTCCATTTTCGCAATCAAAGAAAAAGAAAACATTTTGTACACAACATGACAGACATTTTGCATAACTATTTACATTCTAATAAGTACTTTTTCCCTTATACAGTTGACTCCCTATACCTTAAAGGGGGTTGTCCCCGAGTGCTGCGCTGGGACCTACGTAGCTCTGGTGTTTGTCCCTGACTACGTGGTGCGTCTTCTATCTCAGCACTACAGGTGGGCCTAACCCCAATAGGTAAGCGTGATGGTTGCCTTTGTGATCTAAGAGTCGCCAAGGGTATGACAGGTTCACCACTGACAGGGGGTTGATCCTCCTGTTCCACTGCTGGCGTGTCATCTCGTGCTGGAGCGGACGGTTCTTTAGGTGGATCCGGAACCTTTTCTGTTTCTGGGTCGACCAACTGCGGAAACGTCAAAACTGGTACCACTATGGCATTGTTTATTCGGGTCCAAGTTTTGGGGACTTTTCCAAGGATGGTTTGAATCATCTCCCCTTCTTTCTCTTGACTTTGGGGACTTCCTTGTACTCCTTCCATTTCTCTTTGGATTCTGCACCGTTCAGGACACGCTTTCAGGCGGTCTCGAGAAATTGCTTGATAGGTCTTGCCTTCATCCTTGCTTATGAGGCATACCTTACTATTGTCAAAGTTGGAGGGGATAATGGTGTAGGGCTCGTTTTCCCACTGATCATCCAATTTATGCGTCTTCCGCTTCTTCTTGAGGACTTGTTCTCCAGGTGCTAAGGGAGTTGCTGGGGCTGTTTGATTGTAATGCTGCTCTTGTCTCGTTCTTGCTTGAGACAGGCTCCTCTCTACGCACTCCTGGACCTTACGGTACCGCTGCTGCCGTTCTGTATCCCAATCCTCTATTTCTTGAACCGCCTCAGGCGACACAGTCCCCATCTCAAAGTCTACAGGCAACTTGCCAGGTCTGGCTCGCATCAGGTAAGCGGGGCTGCAGTTGGTTGAATTCACTGGGATATGGTTGTACAGGTCTACCAGATCTGGCAACTTTTCTGGCCATTGGTTCCTTTCCTCCAGCGGTAGGGTCTTCAGCATATCAATAACCACATGGTTCATTTTCTCGCACAGTCCATTGGTTTGGGGGTGGTACGGTGTGGTTCGGATTTTCTTACAACCGTACATGTTACAGAACTCTTGGAACACTTCAGCCTCGAATGCAGGACCCTGATCAGTCAGTACCCTTTCCGGATAGCCGTGAGGTCGACAAAAGGATGCCTGGAACGCTCTAGCTGCTGTCCTGGCTGTCTGGTCCTTCACAGGCACTACTACCAGGAAACGAGAGTAATGGTCCACAATGGTGAGGGCGTACACATAGCCTGACCGGCTTGGTGTTAACTTCACGTGGTCCAGGGCCACCAACTCCAGGGGCTGCTTCGTGACAATTGGCTGTAGGGGAGACCTTTGGCTGGCATCATCCTTCCGCCTCAGGTTACACGGGCCACAGTCTCGGCACCACTTCTCGATCATCTTTCTCATGTGCACCCAATAGAACCGATCCCGGAGTAGGGCCTCCAACTTCTTCCACCCGAAGTGTCCTGCGTTATCATGATACGCTGCTAGGACCATTGGAGCATCCCTCTGCGGAACCACTATCTGCCAGACAAGTTCATTTGTTCGCCAGTTGACATATCTCTTGCAGAGCTTGCCTTGGTAGGTGAACAGTCGTCCCCTCTCCTTCCACAGCTGCTGGGCTTCCTCTGGAGCGTCTGGGCCAAGATGGGTCTCAGCTTGCGCTAGCTTCTCTTTGACCAATCGCACGGCCGGGTCACCGTTCTGTGTTTCTTCCCAATTATGGTGGAGTAATGGGTTGACCGAGACCTCGTGCTGGCTTGAGCGCTTCACTCCCACAGCATGCTCGCACTGGGAAACACCTTGGTGATGGAAAGCCGGTAACTCTATCTCTTCGAGTTCATCCATGTCTTCTCCAGACTCGGGTAAGTGAGGCATTCTGGACAGCGCATCAGCATTGTTATTCTTCTTGCCAGCCCGATACTTGATGGTAAAGTCAAAGTTAGACAGCCGGGCCATCCATCGCTGTTCCATCGCACCTAACTTGGCTGTTGCCAGGTGTGTCAACGGATTGTTGTCCGTGAAGATGGTGAACTTGGCCGATGCCAGATAGTGCTTGAAGCGTTCAGTCACTGCCCAAACAATAGCGAGGAACTCCAGCTTGAAGGAACTGTAGTTTTCTGGATTCCTTTCCGTGGGCCGAAGCTTCCTACTGGCGTACGCTATCACCCTCTCTCTGCCTCCCTGTACCTGGGACAGAACTGCTCCCAGTCCCACGTTACTGGCGTCTGTATACAGTACAAACGGTTGGCTGTAGTCAGGGTAGGCCAGAATTTCTTCTCCCGTGAGAGCCCCTTTCAGCCGGACAAAGGATGTTTCCAGTTGGCTGCTCCATTCGAATGGAGGGCTCTGCTTCTTAGCCTGCTTTGGCTGGCCCACCAGGAGATCTTGAAGGGGCGCTGCTACCTTGGTGAAACCATCAATGAACCTTCGGTAGTAGCCCACCAGTCCAAGGAACTGCCGCACCTCCTTCACTGTGGTGGGTCTTGGCCAGTCCTTGATTACAGTGACTTTCTCCGGATCAGGTGCCACACCTTCTGCGCTGACCACATGACCCAGGTACTGTACCTTTGGCTTCAAGAGGTGACATTTGGACGGCTTGATCTTCAGGCCATACTTCGACAAGGACTCAAACACTTCTGCTAAGTGCTTCAGGTGGTCCTCATAAGTCTTGGAGTAGACTATGACGTCATCCAGGTACAACAGCACGGTTTCAAAGTTGTGGTGGCCCAAGCAGCACTCCATCAACCTTTGGAATGTCCCTGGGGCGTTGCAGAGCCCGAATGGCATACAATTGAACTCACAGAGGCCCATTGGCGTTGTGAATGCAGTCTTCTCCTTGTCCGCCTCTGCCACGGGAACCTGCCAATACCCACTGGGGAGATCCAAGGTGGAGAAATAGTTAGCTGACTTTAAGGCTGTTAGTGACTCCTCTATTCTGGGCAGTGGATAAGCATCTTTATGTGTAATGCGGTTAATTTGCCTGTAATCTACACACATTCTCATCGTACCATCTTTTTTCTTTACGAGCACTAGTGGAGCTGCCCAGGGGCTACAACTATCTCTGATAACCCCAGCCTTCTTCATTTCCCGTAACATTTCCTTGGCACACTGATACTGTGCGGGGGGTACAGGGCGGTATCTCTCTTTAATGGGATGATGATCACCCGTGGGGATTTGATGTTTAACCCCTTTCACCTGCCCAAAATCTAGGGGGTGTTTGCTGAAGACCCGCTCGTACTCCTGTACCACCCGGTAAACCCCATGCTTTTGGTGCGAGGGGGTGGAGTCGGTGCCTACATGTAATTTTTGGCACCAGTCTTCCGGCTGCCCCTTGGAGCCATTGTCTTCCGCCTGGTCGGACGGGATCAAGGGTTCCACTGCTTTAATGGTATTGTTGCTGACAGTGTACAGTTTTGCTACAGTGGCGTACCGGGGCAATTTGGCCTCCTCCTCCCCACAATTCAAGACACGGACGGGCACTCTCCCCTTGCGGACGTCCGCTACCCCTCTGGCTATCAGGACTCCAGGCCTACTGTCTGAATACACTGGTTCTACCAAGGCATGGTAATCCTGACCCTTGAGGCCTATTGCTGCCCGACACCATATCAACATTTCACTTCTTGGGGGTATTACAATGGGGAGGGGGTCACTTACCCTCACACTGCCAATTTCTCCTCCGGCTAGCTCTACCTGCTGCCTCCTCATCAGGGCTCTGATCTCCCTCTGTAGGACACGCTGCTGCCCGGAGCTGGCAGTTTCAGACGCCTGTTGCAACAAAATTATCACTTCGGCAATACAATTTTCTATCACATTTGTACCAAGGGTTAGCAGTGGGTCAGATTCTTTGCGATCAATATCCACAATTATCATCCCCTGACATGGCAATTCCACCCGCCCCACTTTAATGGTTACTTCTTTGTACCCAATTTGAGGTAAGGGCTGACCATTACTGGCCACAATTGTTAAATCATCATCTGGGCCATGGTCAATGTCTGAATCAGCCCAATATCTTTTGTACAGTTTGTGGGGGATGGTTGTTACCTGGGACCCCGTATCCAGGAGGGCATTCAAAGGGATCCCATCCAGCACAATGGGAAGGACCGGTCGTCCTCCCACATACTTGCTGCGGCTGGGGTTTGAGCCGGGCTTCTTTACACCTGGGGGTTGGCTCCTGGCCCCAGGCTCAGCCCGTTTAAAGGACAGCGTCGTGCAATGTGGCCCGCCTGGTTGCAGTGGCGGCAGATCGGTTGTCCTGTTGAATCATACCGGTCTGTGTCTCTGCCTCGGGTCGGCGGAATCCTCCTCTGTCGCATCCATGGGACGTCCTCTGGGCTGGAGGCCAACTCGATTTTTGCAGGCGAGGGGGTCATTTGTAGAGACTGCACGGTCTTGGCAAGGGCAGCCACAGTCTTGGTCAGCTCCTGGAACTGCTGTCTGAGCTCTGCGGTGGGATCCTTATCCAGGGACTGCGCCTCAGCCCCTGCAGTGGCTCGGGTTGCAGGCACCACCCCGGGGTACGTGATAGCAAGAGGCCGGAGGGGTACTGGGTCCTTCGGTGTAGATTCTCTCAGTACCCTGATGGCCTGGTCCTTAAACTTGGCAAAGTCCAGAGCAGGGTTCTGCAGGACCAGGATACGCAGCTGGGTCCTGTGGGCATCTGACAGGAGCCCCTCTATGAACTGCTCAGTTAGGAGTTTGTCTTCTTCACGTACACTCTCTGGATCCACCTGTTTAACAGCTTTCAGGGCCTCCTGCAAGTTTAAGGCATAGTCCCTTATGCTGTCTGTGGCCCGCTGCTTGCACCCAAAGAATCTCATCTTTATCTCTGCTGCGGTGCGGGTGTCAAAAGTACTCTTTAGCTTGGCCAGTATCTGGGCTGCTGTCCCTTTATCTGTGTCAGGCCAGGACTTCGCTTCACGCTGGGCTGCGCCGGCTAGCTGTCCCATTACTATGCCCACCTTCTGGCTCTCAGTCAGAGGATACACCCGGAACAAGCTGTGCAGGCTTTCTCTGAAGTCACTCAAGGTATGGGACTCCCCGGAGTACTGCGGCAGCCATTCTGCTCCCGGTATGTACGGCATGGTGATCGGCATTACCGGTGCTACAGTGGGGGCCGGGGCGATGGCGACTGGGACTACTTCGGCCGGTGCTGCGGCGCCTTGGGCGATGGCAGCCACCTGCTCTCCCTCGGAGTCGGACATCTTCCTCCCCCTTAGTGAACCTTACCAGGCTCCGTTCACTTTTCAAATTTTCCTCTAGGTCGCGCGGGGTTAACAGCGCTCTGCTCTGATGGCGCGCTCCCTTCGCGCTCTTTGTCAGGCACGCCCCCCTTCTTCCTGCGCTCGGCGCGGCTAATGGCGGCGGCAATTTACAACCAGTACACAGTCTTTTACACAGTTCTTCAGGCGCACAGTACCCGGTGTGATCGGGCACGAAATCCTGTTCGTGACGCCAAAGTTGACTCGCCCACCCCAGGGCTGTGGGACACCCGGTGCCGGGCCGGACTAGTCCGGTGGTAGTCAGTGGTGGCGGGGCCCGGCTCCGTGGCCCTGGTGGGTGTCAGTAGAATATGTGGCTGATGACTTTAATGTTTGTGTTCGTGACGCCACCTGTGGTATGCGGCTATTAAGCCGCCGCTGCTGTGTGAGGCCTCCGGGATGATGTTATGGCAGCAAGGGTAGTACTGCTCCCCACAGGTGGAGCAATGCCCGGGGCACAGTTGGTGCTTGTGAAAGTCTATGGTGCTGTGTGACTAACACGGTGCAGGGCCGACAAGCAATGAAAGAAACAGGCACAAACAGTAGTCTCTTTTACCTTCTCCTCTTTTACTCGGTAGAAACTTAGTCCAGGGAGACCGTCACAGATGGTAAAGATGGTCCGGCCGGCCTGGAAGTGCCTGGGGTGATCTTTGGCCAGTTGAGTATGAGGCCTACTCCTTAATCTTTCTCTGCTGTTTTAGGACACTGCACTTTGGGTTTGCAATTGCCCTCTTGCTGCTGGGACTTGTTGTTCGTCCCCTTTTCTGTGTGGTAGACTGCGCAGGCCCTCTCTGGTGCTTCTCTGCTGGAGCCCACACCAGGCCCTTGGAATGCAGCTGTACCTTCAGATTGCTTCTGGGACAGGGGGCTTGCAGCTCTCCTGCCCTCCGGATTCAGCTACCAGGGATGGATTTTATGCCCTGGCAACTACAGACTCCGATGTCCGAGTCTCTGCTGTGCCTCTCTGCTCCCCTTGCTTCACCGGGCCAAGCTATCCAAGCTCTAGGCCCCAGTTTCACAAGGCAGCACTACTCTGCGTCTGCACTCTTTCACTCCTGTCTCCAGACTAACCACCACTTCCTCCCTTCAGCCAGACTTAAGGAATCCTCCCTGAAGTTCCAGGTTCAGAGCTCCCTCTGCTGGCCGGAGGGAGAATTGTGTTGAGTGTTGAGTGTTGGCCAATAGATCTCCCAATTACCTCCAGGCTCAGCATTAACCCTTTTGGGAGGGCAATGCTGTTGTGGCGACCAGGTCCTCTCCTACCCCATAATTCATGACATTGCACTCTCTTGACGGCTTATCACTGCTCTTTAGAGCCAGTCGGGGAGTGCACTGAGAATATTGCATTGGAGTTGACACCCCACACAAGCGTAGTAGAGAAGAAACCAGCCCAGCCCTGAAATGTATCTCACTGATGACACTTTGTTTCAGGGTAAGGACAGAAGCTGCTGCAGAGACCACAGCCTCTGCCCCCTGACAACATCCCATTTGAGTATCAGAGGGGAATAAATAGGTAGCGAAGTGAAATATAGAATTTAAAAAACGCCTAAAATTTACCTTTGAATAATTCAGTAATAAAAAGGTCACAGAATGTAACCTAAAGGTTAAAACAGACAGTAACAAACAACAATGAAAGGTGCCATATAGCCAATAATCACAGTAGGCAACAGGATCCCAGAAATAGGAGATCTGCCAATAAGCTATATATATTGATTACAGGGAACTAGGAGAGAAGCTGAAGTCCAGGACCTCCAAGGTGGTGTTTTCAGAAATACTACCGGTGCCACGAGCGTCACTAGAAAGACAGCGGGAGCTTAGGGAGATAAATACATGGCTTAGAAATTGGTGCAGGAAGGAAGGGTTCAGGTTCATGGAGAACTGGGCCGACTTCTCAGTCGGCTACAGACTCTATGGTAGGGACGGGCTGCACCTCAATGGGGAGGGTGCAGCTGTGCTGGGGGAGAAAATGGTCAGACGGATGGAGGAGCTTTTAAACTAGGATCTGGGGGGAGGGAGGGTAGTGGAGCAAAAAAGGGGATAGATAGAGCAGATAGAGACAGTGAGACGGTAGGGGTCAATGAAGGATTAGGGGGTGATGGGACATCCTAGGCAGACTAGGAGTAATAAAGGGGTTAATAGTATTAAATGTCTACTGGCAAATGCAAGAAGTCTCGCAAACAAAATGAATGAATTGGAGACTTATGTCAACCATGGATTATGATGTGGTGGGCATTACGGAAACCTGGCTGGATGAAAGCCATGACTGGGTGACAAACATACAGGGTTATAGTACATTTAGGAAGGACAGGAAAGGCAAAAAAAGGTGGTGGGGTGTGTATATTTATCAAATCTAACCTAAAACCTGTGTTCAATGATGACATTGGGGGGAACTGCAACAATGTAGAGTCAGTATGGGTAAATGTACATGGGGAGGGGAAAAATGGAAAAATGCTAATTGAAGTTTGCTATAAGCCTCCTAACATACCTGAACAAATAGAGGGTGAAATGCTGGATCAAATTGAAAAGGCAACTAATAATAATAATCGGGTTCTTATTATGGGGGATTTCAACTATCCAGACATACAGTGGGACATAGAATCTTCTGGTTCTGCTAAAAGCTGTAAGTTCTTATCTACTATTCAAGACAATTTCCTCTCTCAGATGATAAATGAACCGACAAGGGGAGATAATCTGCTAGATCTGGTCCTGTCAAATAGACCGGATACAATTTCAGATCTACAGATCCGGGAGCACTTGGGCACCAGAGATCATAATATAAGGTAAGCTTCAATGCAATATTCAATAGAACATTTCAAAGGGGAAATTCTAAAACCTGGAATTTTAGGAAAGCTGATTTCAACAAATTAAGGGAAGAGCTTAAATGTGTAGATTGGGACAAAGTCATGGTAATTGAGGATACCGAACATAAATGAGGTAAGTTTAATGATAAACTACTAGAGTCCTGTAAAAAACTTATACCCTCTGGTAATAAAATGTCCAGAAATAAAAAGAAACCACTATGGATAAATAAGACTGTACAAAGTATAATAAAACAAAAACAAAGGGCATTTAAAATCTTAAAGGCTGAGAATACAGAAATAGCATTTCAGAAGTATAAAGATATCAATAGGAAATGTAAAAAAGAAATCAAACAAGCAAAACTAGCTACTGAAACAAAAATCGCCAATGACATTAATATAAATCCCAAAATCTTTTATAAATACATTAATGCCAAAAGGAAAACAAAGGATAGTATCTGCCCCTTAAAATATAATAACATGTTAGTTATGGAGTACAAACAAAAGACTGAGATATTAAATAGGCATTTCTCATCCGTGCTCACCAAGGAACTGACTGTACCAGAGATCATTCAACAAGTGAAAAATCAAAGTTCACCACCCGATATAATTAATTTAACACAAGATGAAGTACGCCTACGTCTGAGTAAATTAAACATTGACAAATCCCCAGGGCCAAATGGCATTCATCCACGAATATTGAGGGAATAGAGCTCCGTAATCGACAGACCGCTGTATCTCATCTTCTTAGACTCGCTTGTAACAGGGTTGGTGCCTCAGGATTGGAGGATTGCTGATGTGGTACCGATATTTAAGGAAGGTAAGACGGTAGATCCAGGCAACTACCGTCCAGTAAGCCTGACATCAGTAGTATGCAAAGTTTTTGAGGGCATTTTAAGGGATGACATGCAAAAATATATTGCAGAAAATAATATAATAACTGACAGACAGCATGGATTCATGAAAGATAAGTCGTGTCTAACCAATCTGTTGGGGTTCTATGAGGGGGTAAGTGCAAACCTGAATATTGGTAATGCAGCTGATGTGATTTATTTGGACTTTGCAAAGGCATTTGATACTGTACCACATAATAGCCATATACTAAAGCTCCAGAAGCAAGGACTAGGGGAAACTATATGCAACTGGATAAGGAATTGGCTAAAAGATAGGAAACAAAGAGTAGTCATAAATGGTACATTCTCTAAATGGGCTATAGTCAGCAGTGGGGTGCTGCAGGGATCTGTGCTAGGACCGATTCTTTTTAATCTCTTTAGTAATGACCTTGTGGATGGGATTGATAGTAAAGTGTCAGTCTTTGCTGATGACACCAAACTATGTAGGATATTAAAAACTGACCTTGATAGTACAATATTACAAAAAGATCTGGATAAGATGTCAGAATGGGCAGATACTTGGCAAATGAGATTTAATGTTGATAAATGTAAAGTAATGCACCTAGGACGGAGTAATCCTATAACTACGTATACATTAAATGGAAGTAAACTCAGGACTACAGAACAGGAGAAGGACTTGGGTATTCTCATTACAAATAAGCTGAGCAGCAGCACTCAATGTCAAGCAGCAGCTGCTAAAGCAAACAAGATTTTAGGGTGTATAAAAAGAGAGATTAGATCCCGTGATCCCAACGTATTGTTACCCTTCTATAAGTCACTTGTGAGGCCACATCTGGAATATGGGATCCAGTTTTGGGCTCCACATTTTAAAAAGGACATTCAGAAGTTAGAGTCAGTTCAAAGGCGGGCAACTAGACTACTACAAGGAAAGGAAGGCCTACCAGATGATGAGAGGTTGAAAAAAGACGTCTCAGAGGAGATCTCATTTATATGTATAAATACATGTGTGGTCAATATAAAGGACTGGCACATGACTTATTTCTTCCAAAGACAATGCTAAGGACCAGGGGGCATACACTGCGAGTGGAAGAAAAGCGATTCCGACAGCTAAATAGGAAAGGGTTCTTTACAGTTAGAGCAGTCAGACTGTGGAATGCCCTACCACAAGAGGTAGTAATGGCAGATACTATAACAGCTTTTAAAAATGGGCTGGATGATTTCCTCAGTACACACAACATTGTTGGTTATAAAAGACTTAGTGACCAAATGTAGAACTGGTGGAGGAAGGTTGAACTAGATGGACCTAGGTCTTTTTTCAACCTAAGTAACTATGTAACTATATACGGCCATAGGCATGTGTGTCATCAAAGACAGTTCAATATCGGTGCCCAAGATTTGCTCCAAATTAAATACAAGAGGAAGAAAAATAGGGAACGGTCTCACCAATCTGCCATGATGTCCCTTTCTTGCCTTAGTAAACACCGCTGGTGGACTTTCTGGTTGTCTAGGGTCGGATAGCCTGGTCCTCGTCCTTCTGACACAGGATCCCCATATACAGAAAACCAGCTCCTAACAGCATTAGCGATCTCCCAACGCGTTTCATAAATATCATCAGGGGAGTAAGAGATCAATAATCCTGGTCATTCAAGACCCATGTGGATAGCACACATACTGCAGGAAAAATATAAACATGCATACAATATGTAAAAAGTTCGTTCAAACAGGTATAAGCGGCAGGTTGTATTACAAACCATAACTTACTTTCAAAAGACCGCAGGCATATTCAGGGCAGAGCGCGCCCGTATCGCCGCATAGCAATGTTTTAAATGTGCCGGCCGCTCAGAGTGGCGTCTAACGTCACATCCACCCACCGCGAGTTCACCACGGCCGGCACTTTTAAAACATTGCTATGTGGCGATACGGGCGCGCTCTGCCTCTGAATATGCCTGCGGTCTTTTGAAAGTAAGTTATGGCTTTGTAATACAACCTGCCGCTTATACCTGTTTGAACGAACTTTTTACATATTTTATGCATGTTTATATTTTTCCGGCAGTATGTGTGATATCCACATGGGTCTTGATTGACCAGGATTATTGATCTCTTACTCCCCTGATGATATTTATGAAATGCGTTGGGAGATCGCTGATGCTGTTAGGAGCTGGTTTTCTGTATATGGGGATCCTGTGTCAGAAGGACGAGGACCAGGCTATCTGACCCTAGACAACCAGAATGTCCAGCAGCGGTGTTTACTAAAGGCCGCTTTACACGCTGCGACATTGCTAAAGCGATCTCGTTGGGGTCACGGAATTTGTGACACACATCCGGCCGCTTTAGCGATGTTGTTGCGTGTGACACCTATGAGCAATTTTGAATCATCACAAAAACGTTCAAAATCACTCATCGTGACATGGGGGTCCCTTCCCAAATATCGTTCCTGCTGCAGTAACGATGTTGTTTGTCATTTCTGCGACAGCACACATCGCTATGTGTGACGCCGCTGGAACGACAAACATCTCCTTACCTGCGTCCACCGGAAAAGGAGGAAGAAAGGAGGTGGGCGGCATGTTCCGGCCGCTCATCTTCTCCCCTCCTTTGCTATTGGGCGGTGGTTCAGTAACACTGCTGTGACGTCGCTGTGACGCTGAACGAACCGCCCCTTAGAAAGGAGGCGGTTCGCCAGTCACAGCGACGTCGCAGAGCAGGTATGTGCATATGACGCTGCCGTTGCGATAATGTTCGCTACGGCAGCGATCACCACATATCGGCCGTACGAAGGGGGCGGGTGCTAGCATGCTCGACATCGCTAGCATCGGCTAGCGATGTCACTGCGTGTAAAGCGGCCTTTAGGCAAGAAAGGGACATCACGGTAGATTGGTGAGACCATTCCCTATTTTTCTTCCTCTTGTATGTAATTTGGAGCAAATCTTGGGCACCGATATTGAACTGTCTTTGATGGCACACATGCCTATGCCGATCTGCTAATTGGTCATATTTTACTTTGTTTTATTAGAAAAAAACTCACAAAAAATTAATAAAAACTGTATATGAAAAAATATATCATTCTAAAAAGAGTGGAGCTGAATTTTAAATTTGACATAGTATACAGTATACAGTAGTGACATCAAAATTTGTTACCTGTAATTTTACATGGAACATCTGGTAAATTTATGGCATTTTTTTATTGCGTGGTTCAGAACTCTATTCAAGTCAATTCTGCTGTTTCTGTATATACAGTACACAGTGCTACTTGACATTGGGATAACTTCCTACCCTTGTGATCACAGGTCTCAGTCACAATTTCACTTAGCTGTCTTGGTGATATGAATAATTAATGCATCCATGTTTAGTTTAGCAGTGAGGATTCACATGGGAAAAACTGCTGGACACAGCTACAGGTAGGTGCATGTCTGGGTGCACATTTTATTTTACAAATATGCCTTAACATGGGGATTTACATAATCTATGTGAGATTGAAATTATTTGAGTGTGGATTGTCATTGTATAATACAGGCAGCTGTCTCCTATAATAAGTAAAAATCAGAATAAGGTCCCATGTTGTCACATGGCGTTCAGCTCTAAACTCACCAGGTGTCATGGCACCTTCTGATGCTGTTCAATGCTGTTCAAATGTCTGACACATCACCTGGTGCTCTTGAGTTGCTCACTAGGGGCTGCGTGTCTACTGGTTGTATAATTGCTGGTAATCAGTCTAGCAGGAGTTAATTTCTGCTGGCCTGTTAATTCCTGCTAGGGTCACGGGTTTCTGGAGGAGTATCACGTTATTTGATTATTTCCTTCCTTTTCTTTATTTCCTCCTGAGCATGTTTTGTCTATACCTTCTTGAGTGATTGCTGGGAGTTTGAGTTTTGTTTTCCCTCTGTCTTCTTGTGTGGGATTTACCACTCCAGTCCCAGTCCTCTCCTGGGTTGGGGGTGAAGGGGGTATTAAACCTAAGGCTGATTAGAAGTCAGGGCTAGGCTGGTGGTCCAGACCTCTTCACCTTTAGAAATACCTCTAGGATAAGGGATAGTTAGGGACCCTAGGCTGAGGGCCAGTTTAGGTGCCCCCATTTCCCAGTTTCTACGTTACCCTCATGACACATGTAGTGTCACTGCTGAGACATAGCCATGATGCTTCTTTGCCATGAATTTTGTAATTAACTTTCAAATGGACTATTGGAATTCGAGTGTAAATTTTTTGCAGACTGGCAGAGCAATTTTAAAAAAACAATGTACAACCGCTGGATTGGACTTTAATAACATATGGTTGCACTCCCATAGATGGCTTTAAAGGCGTTCTCCAAGGAGATAAACTGGCCTGGCTTCATGTAATTTAAACTATAGCCCATGTTTGTTTTGACAAATGTCAGGATAGGCTGCAGTGTAAAGAAACACTGTTTAAGAGACTTGTGCCTGAACTGATATATATATATATATATATATATATATATATATATATATATATATATATACATAAGCTGCGGGAAAAAGGCCATGGTATAAGAAGAAAAATATCTTCTCCTCCATTGACAGAGCACAAAGGATTTTTTTCTACAGCCTCAGTCTTCCATGTGCAGTCAGTCAAGAAGAAGATTTATATGTTCTCCTGTCACAGCCGTTCTCCAGCAGCTCTGGTGTATGTGCTCGTACTGCTCTTCCGTTAGTTGAGGTGCACGCCTGGCGCAATGTTCCTGCAGGCTGCAACCTGTCCAGACATGTGACTAGGATGGGTTGCCATTTAAATGTGACAGGGCAATTTAATTACATTCTTGAAGAACCCTTTTAAATATGGTATAAAAGGATGATATATAATACATGCTATTTATGTCAATGGCCTATTTTACAACACATAGGCCCTGATTCATCAAGACTACTGTTTTCCACTCCAGTCTGGATGAACAGTATGCTGGAGTAACAGGCCGTAAATTCAGTAAAAGGCATGGACTGGAGTACACTTCTGCCTTAATATTCACAATTTTTGTGGTGTAAATTATGATGAGTTTACCATCCGTAATTGGCAATGACTGCTGATTATTCCTGGCTTCATTATGGTAAATCTGACTTCAAAGGTCAGTTCATACACTCTGTTGTGAATATCTTTTACACATAGGTAATACTAACCTAATTTATTTGCTTTTATTGTCTTCTATGTGTGTACAGTCAGGAAAAAAAAGTATTTAGTCAGCCACCAAGTATTTATTCATCTAAAAACATGCAAGATTTCTGGCTCTCACAGACCTGTAACTTCTTTAAGAGGCTCCTCTGTCCTCCACTCATTACCTGTAATAATGGTACCTGTTTGAACTTATCAGTATAAAAGACACCTATCCACAACCTCAAACAGACACACTCCAAACTCCCATATGGTGAAGACCAAAGAGCTGTCGAAGGACACCAAAAACAAAATTTTAGCCCTTCAATAGGCTGGGAAGACTGAATCTGCAATAGGCAAGCAGCTTGGTGAAATCAACTGTGGGAGCAATAATAAGAAAATGTAAGTAATATAAGACCACTGATAGTCTCCCTCAATCTAGGGCTCCATGGAAGATCTCACCCCATGGGATCAAATGATCACAAGAACAGTAAGCAAAAATCCCAGAACCACACAGGGGGAAATAGTGAATGACCTGCATAGAGCTGTGACCACCATAACAAAGGATACCATCAGTAACACACTACGCCACCAGAGACTCAGATCCTGCAGTGCCATACCTGTTCCCCTGCTTAAGCCAGTACATATCTGGGCCCATCTGAAGTGTGCTAGAGAGCATTTAGATTATCCAGAAGAGCATTGGGAGAATGTTATGTGGTCTGATGAACCCAAAGTAGAACTGCTTGATAGACACACAACTCGTCGTGTTCGGAGGAGACAGAATGTTGAGTTGCATCCAAAGAACACCATACCTACTATGAAGCATGGGGGTGGCAACATCATGCTTTAGGGCTGTTTCTCTGCAAAACGACCAGGATGACTGATCCGTGTACATGAAAGAATGAATGGGGCCATGTATTGCGAGATTTTGAGTGCAAACCTCCTTCCATCAGCAATCGCATTGAAGATGAAAGGTGGCTGGGTCTTTCAGCATGATAATGATCGCAAGCACACTGCCAAGGCAACGAAGGAGTGGCTTCGTAAGAAGGATATGAAGGTTCTGGAGTGCCTTAGCCAGTCTCCAGATCTCAACCCCATAGAAAACCTTGCGTCCAATAGAAGCGGAGGGGCAGAGATGAGCAGGATGTAACATTCCGCCCACCTCCTTCCTTCCGCATTGGCGGTGGAGGCAGGTAAGGAAATATTCCTCGTTCCTGTGGTGTCACACACAGCGATGTGTGCTGCCGCAGGAACGAGGAAAAACCTCGCTAATGAGAGGTAAACGATTTTTTGTTTTAGGACGACCTCTCCGCGGCAAACAATTTTGGCCGCTTTTGCGATCGTTTTAGGTCGCACATAAGTGTCACACGCTGCGATATCGTTAATGACGCCGGATGTGCGTCATTAACGATGTGACCCCGACGATAAAACAGGTAACTGAACCATTTTTCATGCTGCTGCCACCAGGAAGTTGCTGACTAGCACTTAATACAATTTCAATATAAAAAAGATGCCAGTGTTTTCACTGTCTGAAAAACTCAATAGATTCACAGATGTGTAAAAGACATGGTGTGCACACACCCCAATCGTTGACATGCCCAGTGCTTGTACACAGACTACAGTTGGCAGAACCCAGAGATAGAAAGGCTCAACCGATAGTCTGTTTGCTAGAGAAGTGATGACCCAGCATATCCAATTTCGGACTGTGGATCCTTTTTTTCTCTAAGAGATGAGCCACTGCGAAAGATGTATAGTAGTGTCTGTCTCGGAGAACACAAGAGCACTCAACAAAGTGTGCGCTCCTGTGTATGGGAGAGTCAGGGAGACAGCTGACAACCGTATGATGGGACACCTTTCTATAGTTTATGGGAGAGTCGGAGACAGGTGCCAGCTGAATGATGGGATACCTGTCTATAGTGTATGGGAGAGTCAGGGAGGCAGCTGCCAGCCAAATGAGGGGACACCTGTCTATAGTGTAGGGTGGGTCAGGGAGATAGCTGCCAGCCGTATGATGGGACAGCTGTCTATAGTGTATGGGGGCTTTAGTCAAATACTTGTTTGGCAGACGTATTGCCTCATTAGACAGATATATTGTTAGGCTGCTTTAACATTTGCGTTCTTTCCCTTCAGCCGCAATCTGCTGCTTTGGAAAACAGCGCAATCCAATAACGGATTGTGCTGTTTCCCATAGACTTGTATTGACAAACCATTGCGACTGATGGCCTTGTGTTGCATATTCCGGCTGACGCTTCAGTCGTGGAATGCCTGACCGCCGGCCGGAAGGAACGCAAACTGTAACATTTTTTGGAGGGTCAAAACGACGCACCTTGACGTGATTCTGGCGGAATCTGCCAAGAGGTATAATGGTTGTCTATGGTGGCGGATTCCGCCGCAATGCGCTGTACGGCGGAATCCGGTGCTGGATTCTGTCATTTCTACTGAGAATGCCCAGCACTTAAATTGAGCTGTCCCAAAAACAAACGGTTCACGACAGATCTGTTGTTAAACGGACGCACAACGGATGTAATGGATGCGTTATTTCACAGGATTCCTGCTGACGGATTGCTGTGAAATAACGCATCTGTTGCGTCCATTTACACCAAAAAAAAGGACGGATGTGTCAGATTGACACAACGATGGTCTGGCGAATTTCAAAAAATGCAAATGTGAATGCAGCCTTAGCCTGGCACACTGACCATAATGATCAACTATCAAGTCTAATAAATTAAGTATTGCTACATCTACATCACCAAAACCAACCTCAAATCATGATAACATCACCAGAACCAACAGCTGTACATGACAACATTTCCAGAACCAACCTCAAATCACTACTACATCACCAGAACTTAAGCCAGCCCAACATAAAATTGTCTGGCATGAAACTGCAGCTCCTAGTATGTCTGTAACAATGGTAAGGAAATACCAGGAGTAGTTACCAGCCATCATCAGACTCCGGACCGTACAGGAACCACAGAACTGATGTTGCAGGCATTAGTACTATTAAACATTTAAAAAATACCTTAATTTTTGGGAGACATCTTCTATGTTTTAGGTCCATTAATTCTGTGCACATTGATGCAGGTCTGGGTCCTGAGACCCCCGTAAATTGTTCAAAAGACCCCTTAGAAGTGCACGGCTCAGGAGACAGGACTATGACTTTCTACAGGATCCGCTCTGTGCTGTGCATGCTCTTCTAAAAAGGCTTTTCAGCTGTGGTTGGGGGTCTTCGGACCAGATTCCCCACCAATCTGCTCAGAATTATTGGGCATAAAACAAAAAATGATCCCAAAAGTTTAGTTACTCTTTGAGGTGCATTTTCAATCCTGCCAATAATCGGTAACAGATTGGCCTATCTAAACCGGCTGTCAGTGGTGGTGGTGTGCGGGTGATGGATGCCGCGCCGTTGGTGGTGCCGCCGTGGAGTGAGATGATGATTTGGTGCGGGGCAGCAGTAGGACCCCAGGGAAAGGATTACCCGGCAATGGTAGAGCCCTTGCCTTCAGAGCACTGGCCCACAGTAACGGCAGCCAGGGGGGTGATTGATGTCAAAAAGGGGAGAGTGCCCGTGAGAGTGCTGAATTGTGTAGAGGAAGAGGTCAGGCTCCCCCTCTACGCCACCATAGCCAAGTTGTTCACCATAGACGCAAATGCTATTTACGAAACAACCCCCACAACCACTGCACCACACTTAGGCAGTGACCCTCCGCCCGAACAATTAGGGAAGTGGTGCCGGGAGTTGCATGTCGGCACCGAGGCTACACCCATGCACCACAAGTAAGGGGTATACAGGGTAGTGCAGGTGTACGGGCAGGTTTTCAGTAAGCACCCACTAGATTTTGGGAGAGTTAAAGGGGTTCAATACCATATCCCCATGGGTAGGCATCCACCCATTAAAGAGAAGTACAGGCCAATCCCACCTGCACACTACCAGTGCGCCAAAAACATGTTGAGGAACATGAAGGAGGAAGGGGTCATCCAGGATAGTTGTAGTCCCTGGGCAGCTCCATTAGTGCTGGTGAGGAAGAAGGATGGTACCATGAGAATGTGTGTGCATTACCGGAAGATCAAACAGATAACGCATAAAGATGCCTACCCTCTTCCCCGCATTGAAGAGTCGCTCGCTGTGCTGAAGACTGCTAATTATTTCTCTACCCTTGACCTTACTAGTGGCTACTGGCAGGTGGCGGTTGCACGGGAAGACCGCGAAAAGACTGCGTTCGCTACCCCCATGGGACTATGCGAGTTCAACAGTATGCCGTTCGGACTGTGCAATGCCCCAGGGACCTTCCAGAGGCTCATGGAGTGCTCTTTGGGGCATCTCAACTTCGAGACTGTTCTGCTGTACTTGGATGACGTGATTGTGTATTCTAAGACGTATGAAGCCCACCTGGAGCACCTGGCAGAAGTGTTTGCGGCCCTCGCCAAGTACGGGATGAAGTTAAAACCCTCTAAGTGCCATCTGTTGAAACCCAGAGTGCAGTACCTCGGGCATGTGATGAGTGCGGAAGGTATAGCCCCGGATACTGAGAAGATTACCGCTATCCAGAGCTGGCCGCAACCAACTACGGTAAAGGAGGTGAGGCAGTTCCTGGGCCTAGTGGGCTTCTACCGCTGTTTTATTAAGGGGTACACAAAGATGGCCACGCCCATGTAAGACCTCCTCATGGGACAGACCAAGAATGGTAGATCTCCTGGACCCCCGTTTGCCTGGGCTGAGAAGCATGAGGAGTCCTTCCAACAACTGAAGTCGACCCTGACAGGGGAAGAAATCTTGGCTTATCCTGATTACGGCCTCCCATTCATCCTCTACACCGACGCCAGCAATGTGGGCCTGAGTGCATTCCTATCCCAGGTACAAGATGGAACGGAGAAGGTGATCGCCTACGCCAGCAGGAAGCTCCAGCCTACAGAAAGGAACCCCGAGAATTACAGCTCTTTCAAGCTCGAGTTCTTGGCCCTCGTGTGGGCGATAACAGAAAGGTTTAAACATTACCTCGCGGGAGGGAAAGTTCACTGCCTACAGGGACAACAACCTGTTAACCCATCTGGATATGGATAATCTGGGCGCTCTGGAACAGCGGTGGATGGCTCAACTGTCCAATTACGACTTCACCATCAAGTACAGGGCTGGCCGCAAGAACACCAACGCGGATGCGCTGTCTCGAATGCCACATTTGCCCGATGAAGGGATTGAGGAAGACAGCCTGCAGGAGATCGAGCTACCCGCCTTCCATTGGCCCCAAGGTGAGAAGCCCGGCATTAGCCAGCAGCAGACGAACCTTGACCCACTGCCTAGCCAGGGGTGGCAAGAAGCCCAGGATCAGGAACCTGCAGTGCAGCTTTTCAAAACAATGATTGCCCAGGGTTCTTCCAGGATGAACCCCACAGCCCCCTCTGAAGCTCAGCGGTTGTGGAAAGAGAGAGACCGTCTGTACCTACATCAAGGGAAGCTGTATAGGGGATTGATCAACCTGAAGACCCATGAGAAAGTTCGCCAGCTGGTGGTGCCCCAGGCATGCGTACCCAAATTCCTGCAGGCCTACCATGATGGCGCAGGACACTTCGGCTGGAAGAAGCTGGAAATGCTCCTGAGGGAGCAGTTTTACTGGAGTGGGATGTGGGAGTCCGTGGAAGCCTGGTGCCGAGAGTGTGGTCCCTGTACGCTGAGAAGACGGGACGAGACCAGTCAGAAGGCCCCGCTACAGCCAATTGTCACCCACCAGCAGCTCGGAGTTGGTCGCCCTGGACCATGTCAAGCTTACCCCCAGCCGGTATACCTACTGTTAAAAATATACTCTTAAATATAATTTTCTTCAAATACGTGATAAGATGCATGAAAGATGGACTTCAAAATGTGTAAAAATAAATGTATTTTATATCTGATAAAAATGGTTGCCAAATTATAAAGTTGCAGTTCAGTTACAGAAAGGAAAAATAATATTCTTCTTTAGCTTACGTAAAAGAGTTCAATTAGTCCATACTAATCAATAGAAATATTCATCCAGCTTTCCTTGGTCTCTGAATGGTAAGGCAAAGATGATATGCTGTAGGCCTGACAGCATATGTCTTGCTTCGTCTTGGGTGAATGGGCTGGATGAATGGATCAGCTTCAACATGTGTGGATTGACTCCCGGAGCAGGAGTGAGAGCCCCCTCGCTCCCCACCATTTGTCATTATATACGCAGCTGTCCAAACCCATATAAGGAGATTTTGCTGAACACATGAGGTCACTCACTAGCAGCTTGCAAAGAGCCTATATATATTCAAGACTATGTCAGCAGTATATATATTCAATACAGATTCCTTAATATTTATTCTTTATAAGAACTGTTATCAATAAGCTATGCCACTATAGATCTATTATCTGGATGTATTATATTGTAAATTATTTAATGAATGTGAACTTTTTACAATCTCTCATATGGAGGGAAAATCTACATGAAACCCTCCTAATAAATTAATACATCATTTAGATAACAGATCTTCTTTCCTTCCTTTGGCGATAGTGGATTAATTTCAATGATAATAATAAAATTAATCGCATTATTCATGTTGTATGTTCAACAATATAATAATGTGGATTCATGTTATGGTAGGCCGTGACTGATAATCATATAAAATATATATAATTATACTTTCCTAAAACTAAAAAGATGCAAAACAGATCCGGTCACCATCTGATGTCCTCTGGGATGATGTCTTATCTCCAATGTAATCTGGCATAAACACAGTCTTTTGAAATAAATCCTTTGATAAAAGATGAATGGTTACCAATTTGATACAGTCCCATATTATTTATCATTGTTAAGTCCATTAACTTTATTCTTTATTGCAAATTCCATATATTTATTCAAAGTCGATAATCAATGTTGATAAATCACAGTTCATAAGTGTAGAAGAATAGCATAGGTCTTTGATGTCTGTGCAGTGTAATTTACATTAGTCACCTTGGATCCTCTGCGCTGCCTGTTGTCAAATCCTGGAACAGGTGTTGAGACATTCTTGGTCAGCATGACAGGGGTTAACTTTAACACTTTATTGCTCTCCTTGGTAACTGTGGTGAAGTCTTAATGCACAGAACATGTGTTGTAACATTGTCCATCCTGGCACCATAAGATCACCATCTTGCTGAGGTCCAGACGTGGTAAATGTTTTGTATTTAACTCAGTCTTATTTGAGACGTTACCTTTTGGACCTTTGAGTATCAGCTTTTGCAACTTTTTGTGGAATCCCTCTTGACTTTAAAAGAATTAATAAAAGTCTTTTATCTTTCTGTAATCTTGATTGAAGACTTCATTCCCTAATCTAGATACCAAATATGGTAATGATACTACCACTAATAAATGTCACAGCGTATCATAACTCTAATACTATAATACCATGTCTTATTATTATCGTAAAAGTATTAATATAATTGATACTTAGAATGACGAAATAATACTGCATAATGGTACAGACAATAGTATTTCATGTAATAACCTTTTTTGTCATTGGTGTAATTATCTTTCCAAACCCATAGGTGGCAGTGTGTTGAATGTAACCAAAATGTAATACTCAATATGAAATAATATGTACCTATAACATGTACCATATTATAAATGTGAAAGGCAACAATGTGGCTTATTTAGTTAGATCATTTGTAAATTTTAAACCAAAGCAAATAACCTTTTACAAAAGACTGCATGATTCCATCAAAACACAATATTACTCATTATAAATGATTATTATTGATTAAAACATAATATTTTAATATAGGAAGGTAAACCTAGATGTACCTTGATCTTCCATCTTTATTACTCTAATTTAATTTATTTGATTTGTCTATTATTTATTAAATCACCCACTATCTAAGAAAATGTGTAACTATAACCAATATTCATCCTTATTGTGTTAACATACTAATATAAGAATAATGTATTACTAGGAAGTAAATAATTGAATATATTGATGAATGAAGTGTTCTTTTCTTCCAAAAATTGGAACTTTCCCTTTTTAATATGATTCATATTTAATAAAATAATATTCTTATATTAGATATTACTTAACTAAATATTGAAGTGTTTTCTCAATTGAAATGTTAAAATTAAGAAAATTGTAGAATTAAAATTTTGATTAAAAATTTGAATATTGAATAAAAATAATCAAAATAAAAAATAGGAATAAAGGGAAAAATGAAAATCGGAATAAAAAAATAAAAATTGGAATAAAAATAAGGCCTTCTATGTATATAACACTTATGTCCTTAATAACACATAACCTTAATATTACCAATATCTTGTATGATATCCCTACCTGTCATATCATTAACCTATAAAAATAATTAAGTCATGTAACCTTGCTGATAATACTCTTCTTTAGTATATAAATGCATTGTGATTACCATACTTCAAATATTTTTTTTCCCAATTTTTCCTTTGTACCTGATTAATATTGACTATTAAAGTATTCTGTAGACACATATATTAAGCAAATATAAATATGTAATTAAAACCCAACCTTTTCTTTTCAATATCATGAAATATGATGTTATAAAAATTAATATGTCAAGATTAAATTAAATTAAAATTTATGTTGTATATCTTCAAGACCATATTATAAATATTTCTTTCAGATTTGAAAAGAAAATGATTACCAATCTATGTATCAGTAAAATAAATAACACAAAACTGTATAAGAATCAAAACATTAAAAATACTTATTCTAGAATATGATTCTTCAGAGTAAACATTTGATAAGGGTCCTGACACAACTATACTAAAGAAATATGTCTATGAATAAGATATATTCTGTATAAATTCCTTCATTATTAATACTTATGTACTGTAACTTATTTATTCTAAATAATATATATATAACCGTGAAGTATAAAAAAAATGTTTCCTTTTTTTCTTTGGAAGCTTCAAAGACTTTGGACAAGTAATTGACGTCAGCAGCTGCTCAGACAGTCAAACATTCATAGACACATCTATGTACACAAGACTGTCACGGTTCTATAACATATACATCCACATAGAAAATATTGACAGACACATTTTGATTTTCAATTGTTCTATGCACATTTCAAAAATATGATACTAATATGAAGTACTTCTTGAAGTATACGAATTACATTTACTCATGAGTACCAGGTACCTTTGATAGTCACATACTATACATTTGACCATAGGACAGACAGACACTTATTATTATTAGCTCAGTATTCAAAATCACATGCTTTTTTGGTTAAATACAAAAAACATTCCATTCCAACAAAGCAAGCAGTGTAAGTATTCCACTCCAAAACTCAGATTACACTTCTAATCGCACTAAGGCTGGTTTCACACTACGTTTATTTAACATCCGTCCTGAACGTTTTTTTAACGCAGAAACGGATCCAGTGCAAATGCGTTTTCATTTCAATGCATTTGCAATGGACTCGCGTTAACATGCGTTCACCTGCGTTTGCGTGCGTTATAGTGAGGATCCAGCGACTTGCAGTTTTTTAACATCTTTCAAAAACGCTACTTGTAGCGTTTTTGAGCTGCGTCCAAATACTGCAAATTGCTGGATCCTGACTAAACAGCACGCAAACGCATGTGAACGCTGGCATGCTGATAGACAGGATCCTGCTTGCTCTACTGAGCATGCCCAGAACCAGCCTCCGTGATCAGTCTATCTCTCTCCTACCTCTCTGTCTCTCTCCCCCTCTCTCTCCTCCCTCCCTCTCTGTCTCTCCCCCTCTCTCTCTGTCTCTCCCCCTCCCTCTCCCCCTCCTGAGAGCTGCGGACACTCGTAACCAAGGTAAATATCGGGTAACCACTTATCTTAGTTACCCAATGTTTACATTGGTAACGTGTGCAGGCAGCCGGCTCCTAGCAGCTGCAGATGCTTGTAACCAAAGTAAATACCTGATATTTACCTTGGTTACAGCCTCGCAGCTGTCAGATGCCGGCTCCCAGTCTGTTCCCCTCACTCCCGATCACATGACTCCAATGCCCGCCCCTAAACATCCAGTGACAGGATCCTGCAAAATAAGACATGCGTTTGCATGCGTTTTTTGCTGTAAAAGCAGGATCCGCTTTTGCAGCAAAAAAACGTTCAGGACGGATGTTAAATAAAATATTCATATTCCTGAAAGAAAAATGTTAAAACAAATGATTTTCCTCCTGAGAGAATAGCAATAATTCAATTTAGCACATGCTTTTTTCCAATTAGCCTTACACAACATAAGATATATGTTACCTGTTTGTGGATAAGAATAAATTTATAAATAAAAATTTAATACTTCATTAAACTGCTTTACTGAGAAATTCTGAGGGAAATAAAAGAATAAAATTAATATCATAAAAAAATACTTAAAATAAGTTATACTTTTCCTTATTATTATTTTTTTAAATATTATTATTCATATACAGAGATCAAACTATTAATTTATAAAATGTAACTATCATTTAACTAAATGAAAATATAACTTTGATTTTACTATCACTATTTTTAAATATATAATATACAATATAGATAAATCTATAGAAGATATGTATTATATGGATACACTGTATATGAATAATAATAAATATCAAATAACAAAATTAATTTATCCAGAAATCCCCTTTATCCAGCTGCAAACCAAACCTCAATTTTTCTTCAAATATTCGATCTATTATAGTCATTTTTAAACTTTTGGAATTTCTGAAATTATTTTGTAACTCATTTTTTTCCTTAAATGAGAAAGAATGCCTCTCTCCGCAGGACCACCCAGCTGTCGCTGGATGTCAAATTTTCTGGACGACATTTTCCTCAATAATGACAAGGGAAAAGGATTTGCACAAGACACCTGTTTCTGCCTTTCAAAGCTTTTAAAAATTGTCTGAGATCATCAGTATCAGATTTTGTGACAATTTTCTCTTTTATTTAAGGAGACAAGGAAAGCGAGGATTTTTCCTGTGAAGATAATAATTGTGATGGATTGTATGATTTGTAATTTACATGCAATTTCCTACGAATTTCATACATTTTGTCACAGGAATATTTGGATCTGGGAGACACTGTTGGTTTTTCACAGAATTTTTTCTTTTTTTGTGTTGGTTTTACGGAATTAATTAATTTCTGTTTTGATTGCTTTTGGTGATTTCTAACAAAATCGATAAATGTCGTACATTCGAATAGGGACTTTTTCTTTAATGCCATAGTACAGGTTGTATCATCAAGGAAATTAAATTTCCTTATGAATGTGTAAATTAAAGAATGTAATCTGACATTTGGAATGACCGCCCTATATAAACGTTCAAAAACGGACATAAATGAGAACGTACTTTCATTCTGTTCCATTTGTAATTCCTTCAACATCTCATAATTTGGACTCGCCTCATTCCTTGCACAGAAAATGAGATTTCTCAGCCTTGTGATGTCATCATCATTTGGACAATCAAATGTCTCATTGTCAGAAGACTTTTTTAATGCCAACTGTCTGAAAAATTGCTGGGGTATCCACATATGGAATATTTGAGTCTTCTCACTATTGGTTAAATTTAGCTTTTCAACAGAACTTTCAAATATTTCTGAATTTCTGCATACATGTATTTTGGAATTATATGCGGGAATTAATTTGCATAAGTCCAAAAGATTCTTTCTAAGTTTAAGTTCTAACTTAGTCTGTTCTATTTTTAGAAACTGATCTCCGCCATGCTCTCTGACAACTTTTTGAACGTCTCCAACTCTGGCTCCTCCCCCTTCTGGCTTCTCTATGTCATTTCCTGCTTCTTTTCTGGTGTCCTGAAGGTCACCTTCAATAGACAGCACATGTCTGCGGCCATTTTCAGGATTTTGATTAGCAAAATTACAGTCAAAATCTGACTTTTCATTTGCAACATTACAGTCAGAATTCACAATATCACTTACTGACGTTTCAGGTTGTCCATTTTCACCATTTTTACATTTTTACAACACTAACTTGTGAAATTGATGGACTAAATGACATTCTCAAGTTCACATTCCCCATAAAGGCTTAACCAGAGCGTCTCTACATTAGAAATGTCTGAATATTATGGCTACTTTCACACATCCGGTTTGAGCAGTGCGGCTCAATCCGGCTGTGAAACCTATGCAACGGATGCGGCGAAAACACCGCATCATTTGCATAAGTTTTTACATGCGGCCAGTCCGTTTTTTTCCGGTTGCGGCACGCTACTGAGCATGCGCAGTGGAAGAAACCGCATGCGGCGGCCAGATGCGGTTTTTTCCGCATCACGCCGCATTCGGCGTCCATAGGCATGCATTGAAAATGCGCCACAGCGGCCGGATGCGGCGCGATGCGGGTTTTTTTGCCGGAGCAAAAAACGTTGCAGGCAACGTTCCATCCGGCCGCGGCATCAGCTAAATATGCCGCATGCGGCAAAAACCGGACCGAACGCAAGCTCATGCGGCACAATACGGCACTAATGTAAGTCTATGCAAAAAAAACGCAACTGGCGGCAAAAAAAATGGTTGCGGTTTTTCTGTAGAGTGCCGTATTGTGCTGCAGAGCAAAAACCGGATGTGTGAAAGTAGCCTATGTGAACTGTATTTTACTTTGTTTAGCATAAGAAGAGATATAATCCATTTATTTACCTGGAATTATAATCAGCACTTGTAGAACTTCTTATGGACTGACTTATTCTTTCTCCTCCAAAGACACGTCAAACGTTGGTCTTCTGTGGCTTTGCAAACTCTTTAAAGTTCATTTAAAAACATTCATGCGACTTGACTTATCCGTATTTTCTAGGTCCCCGTGATTTATAAATTGTCGATTCCTGACACTTTGCAAGAGGTATTCATTACTTCTGTCCCCCGTTGTGCAAAGTGAAGGAATAAGTACAAAAATTAAAAAAACACGAATAGCTGGCCCGCCAAAATGTTAAAAATATACTCTTAAATATATTTTTCTTCAAATACGTGATAAGACACATGAAAGATGGACTTCAAAATGTGGAAAAATAAATGTATTTTATATCTGATAAAAATGGTTGCCAAATTATAAAGTTGCAGTTCAGTTACAGAAAGGAAAAATAATATTCTTCTTTAGCTTACGTAAAAGAGTTCAATTAGTCCATACTAATCAATAGAAATATTCATCCATCTTTCCTTGGTCTCTGAATGGTAAGGCAAAGATGATATGCTGTAGGCCTGACAGCATATGTCTTGCTTCGTCTTGGGTGAATGGGCTGGATGAATGGATCAGCTTCAACATGTGTGGATTGACTCCCGGAGCAGGAGTGAGAGCCCCCTCTCTCCCCACCGATATATGCAGCTGTCCAAACCCATATAGGGAGATTTTGCTTCACACATGAGGTCACTCACTAGCAGCTTGCAAAGAGCCTATATATATTCAAGACTATGTCAGCATTTATATATATATTCAATACAGATTCCTTAATATTTATTCCTTATAAGAACTGTTATCAATAAGCTATGCCACTATAGATCTATTATATGGATGTATTATATTATAAATTATTTAATAAATGAGAAATTTTTACACCTACGCCCTGACCATTGTGGACCACTACTCAAGATTCATGGTGGTTGTCCTTGTTAAAGATTTGACAGGCCGCACTGCAGCCAGGGCCTTCCATGCCTACTTTTGTCGACCGCAGGGCTACCCGGAGAAGGTGCTCACAGATCAGGGCCCGGCCTTTGAAGCGGAGGTTTTCTAGGTGTTCTGCCACTTTTACGGATGCAAGAAGATCCGGACCACGCCCTACCATGCCCAAACTAATGGGATGCGCGAGAAAATGAACCATCTGGTCCTTAACCTCCTTAAGACACTACCCCTGGAAGAATGGAATCTGTGGCCGGAGAAGCTGCCCGATTTGGTGGACATGTATAACAACAACAACAACATCCCCTGCAGCTCCACCAAGTGCACACCTGCATACCTGAATAGAGCCCGGCCGGGGTGGCTGCCTGTGGACATGGAAAAGGACATAGAGTTGTCCGAAACTCTTCCTGCCACTGCCAACTGGGATGCCAAGTGACAGACGCAGTACCGACGGATCCAAGAGTACGTGGAAAGGAATCTGCGTCAAACTCGAGAAAAGCAAGAGCAGCGTTTCAACAAGTGGGCTCAGGCTGCCCCTTTTGGACCTGGGGATGTGGTGCTGAAGCACAAAAGGAGAACGCATAAGCTCGACGATCAGTGGGAAAGGACCCCCTACGTCATACAGCCAACTGGATGGGAGAACGAGAAGACCTAATTGATTAGTCACGACCAGGGGAAAACTACGGCCACGGTGTTCAGGGACCACCTGAAGATATGCCCGAGTCCCCTAAGACTGGTAGAAGAGGTCCCCGTGCCCACGCCGAGCGTGGAGGAGAAAAGAGGAGTGATCCATACAGTGATGGGTGACTTTCCAGCTGATTGGCCTACGCAGAACGGCGCGGTGATTGTACCTGTAATAGTGTTCCCACAACCCGTGGAAGAAATGGAACCGGAGATGCCCGTCAGTGAGCCACTCGAGCAAGCACCCAGGGTTGCACCTACACCACGCCCCCGCAGGTCTCTACCTGCCATACCTGACACTCGGAGAGAGGGACCAGTTGTCCCCTCTCCCCCATTACCTCCACCAGAAAGCGTAGCACCTAGAAGGTCCACGCACCCTAATCTAGGTCAGCCCCCGCTTAGATACAGGGAAACTGCCATCTAGGGGTGCAACATGTTGATTATGTATATATGTGTGTGAATGAGTGCCAATCACCCGAGACTCTCACCTGATTCGAAAAGTGTTAAAGAAGGTAGCGGTTCCCGACTACCATACTGCCCGTTCCCGTTGGGACGTTGTTGATTTTCCTGTTATAGCCCTTTATATGAACAAGGCTGAGAACTTGCAGGCCACTGAATAACTTTTGGGCTTGTAAATAATCCCGGACCACCCTTTCAGGTCCTGTAGCCCCCGGGGAGGCTGGTTGGAGGAAGGGCCTGCGGCAGAGGAGGCCGAAGTCCCGTCACCATAGTAATCGGTGACAACCCTCTGGGTCAGGGGTCCCCTGGACGTTGGGCCTCTGAGAGACTGCCAGGTATGCAACTTTGTACCTGGCCCGTTTCGGCAACACCCGGACCCAAACCTGATTCCTGGACTGGGAAAAAGGGGCGCTGACCTGTTTTTAGAGGCAGCATCAAGGTTCAGGTTGTTTGGGTGGGCAACTGAAAGGACCCGTTCCCGTCCCGTTCCCGGATTAATAAAAATGTTTTACATGTTTGCAACGTTTAAGCCAAAAGCCTCCCGTCAAGGGAAGAAACAGAAACCGTGATTGTAAATATGTTATTATACTTGTAATGTGTTATTTTTATCTTTTTCAGTTCAGCAAAATAAACGGTGGTAGTCGGACAGCCCGCGGACTGTCTGTAGTTAACCAAGGGGGAGTGTGACTCCCTGGACTAGCCAGGTAGTCACAGATAGCGCCCCGCACAACATCAGTCCCACACTAGGTAACATCAGCCAAACACATAAACCCTAGTCACCTCCCTCAGTGCTTGATAGACACACCAGGGGGGCGGAGCCAGGTGGTTGGCACGCCCACCAGGGAGTTCAGAGGGCCTGAGGCAGGAAATAGTTCAGTGAGTTGTCAGTTGGGAGTTGAAGTGCAGTTTGGAGTGTTGAGGAGTAAGGAGGTCAGGCCCGTGGTACAGGCCTGTGTCAGACTGACAGGTGTGAGGGTCGTAGCCCGCACACCGTGGCTAGGAGGCAGACGGTGACCTAGCCTGCAGGAGTAGTGGCCCGCCGACACCGACCCGGGGAACCGACTGGAAACCAGAGCACACAGCGGGGTACTCAGACCCTGAAACGAGGTCCAGAAGCCACTGGACTCAGTTAATTCACTGATTGAGGTCTGGAGTATAGGTCCTTTCCCACCCAAGTCCCGACTAAAGACAACAGCCCACCGAGGGGGATAGAAAGCCACCGCACAGGCAGAGAGATCCCATGGGCCCGCGTCTGCGGGCAAATGGGCTCCTCCGACATATACACAGCCGGGGAGCGGACTCCCGTCACTGAAGCGCAGGAGGTCTACACATACACTACACGGTGCAGGAGAAAGGCAAAAACCACCAAACCGGGTGGGGGACCAGACGCAGCCGGCTGCGGGCACCGACCACCATCAACTTTGTTTACCAGAGACTTGTGTGTGTCAATAAGAGTGAGTACCACAGTGCCATCCGGCCGCGCACCGTCCTGCACCGCCCAGCTACTTCTCCCCAATGGGTCCCGGGGCCATCATCCCTGCCCACGGAGGGGTTAACATATTGCTGCATAACCATCTCCCCCGGGTGCCCCGTAACTGCAGCGGTGGTGTCTACACCTTCACCACATCTCGTGGGTGGCGTCACGAACTCAAACACGGCTCCGGCCATACACCTACCTACCACCCCCCTACATAGCGCCAGCATCCTTTCAGAGCGAAGTGACTTCAGGTCCAGAGGCGCTTGAGCCACCCACCAATGAGCCCGGATCCAAGCGGCTCAGCTGCAGCCGAGCACGTAGCGGTACACTGACAAGAGCGGTCACAGACCAGACCGCTCTCTGTTAGCTCCACGCAGCAACTGAAGTGAGCCGCGCGATCAGCGATTAAGTCACAGGTGAGTTGAGGTCTCGGGTGGAGGACTTCAGCTGGCCGCGGGTAACCTGAGTGACGGCAGCGCTAATCGCGCTGCTCAGTTCAGTCACTCAGGGGATTAGCGGTCACCGGTGAGTCGTTCACGGGTGACTGCTAATCAGGACGCCACACACACAGAGCCGCGGTATGACAATGAAGTCGGGTGAAGTTCACCCGAGTTCATTCTCATCGCGCGACTATCTGTGTGTGCTGTCAGCCGGCATGTAGCAGAGCTGAGCTGAATTGCCGGGGGAACGCACTGTCAAAAATGCATACAAAACGCATGCAAAATGCATGGAAAAAGCATCCAAAATGCATGCGTTGTGGATGCATTTTTTTTTTACAAACGCAGTGTCCAGTCTGCCAGAGGGTGCGTTCTTTTCTGCACTGCAGAGAACGCAATGTGCGCACATACCCTAAGGTCTGTGATAATTCACTCACTGATCACTGTTTTCTCATGTACCCGACTCCATAAAGACTTCACATCCACAGCTCATCTCTGCAGACTCCCCTCTTCTCCGGTCTTCTACAGCACATCTCACCATGGTGTCCTGAAAAATAACAATTTCATTATAATGATCCTGGATAACAATAACCACAAATGCAGTGCCATAAATAAGCCCTATGCTGTGTAAAAAAATAACTGCTCCTCACTGCGCTCCCCGCAAAAGAATATTACTCTACACAATCCCTCTTAATGTACATGGCTCAACACTATCCTCTCCTATAAAATATTCCCACCACACTGTCCCCACTTATATACTATGACCGCAGCACAGCGCCCTAATAAACTAAAACGCCACACTGTTCTCCCTTATAAATTATACCCACCACACCTTTCTCAATTATGAAATATGATCTGTACATTGTCCTCACATCATGCTGCCCCCTCCTCACAATGTCCCATGCTGCCCCTGTCCATACAGAGCCCTCACACTGCCCTTCTCCACACTGAACCTCCCATGCTGCCCCTCTCCATACGGAGCCCTCACACTGCCCTTCTCCATAATGAAACTCCCATGATGCCCCTTCTTAATGCACTCCAAATTCTGCCTGCCCTTTTTCCATAATGAGACCACCATGCTGCCTCACTCATGATACAGACACCACCATAGCACCCCACTCAGCATACAGAGACCACCATGCTGCACCACTTAGCATATGTTGCGGGCGGGGGCCGTTGCGGCTTCTCTGGGCCCGCTCGGATCCGGGTTCGCTGCTGCGGCTTGAGTGTCCATCCTCACAACCGTCAGAAAGGGGAATATGTACAGGGAGCTTATTGTGTCGGTGACGCCACCCGTGGGTTGCGGTGAGGGATGGTGACACCGCCACTGCCTGGTGATAGGGTGCCCGGGGCTGGTGTAGCGGGGCAGCTACATGGGATCCCCTCCACGGGTAGGGGAGGTGTAGCCCCGGGGCCCGTTGTCGGTACACAGGAGTAATGGCTGTTGGAGGTGGCATGCCGGGTTGGACCGGGGGTCCATGGTGTACTCACAGTTCAGTAATCTCATACAAGTCCAGTGGTAAACCAAGTTGCCAGTGACCGGCTGCCTTTGGAGGGTGTATTCGGGTCCCACACCCAGGTTAGTGAACAGGTTTCCCTTCCTCCTGCACTCTGTGTTTGTCTCTTCTGTTGAACGACTTTGCATGGAATGGAGAAGTTCACTCCCGGTACTGTGTATGTTTGGGAGCTGTGGCCCGCGAAATCTGACCCTTGGGATTTCTGTGGGTTCTGACGGACACCCTATCCCCCGCGTTGGGCTTCCGTTTCGTTCTCTGGGCTTCTGGAGAACAAGGCCTGAAACCTTGTTCTCAGCTGGTTGATTAACAAGGGGCATGCAACGTTCCTCATCCTAGGGTCCAGGCACCCAGTCTGTGCACGGCCTCTGGACCTGATTCCTGCTGTTGGCACCGGCGGGCTACGACCCTGCCCCGGTCCACTTAAGGTCACTCGCGACCGGATCTCTGTCGCCTGTGGTCCTGTTCACTGTCTGCCACCTAGCCGGGTAGTCCAAGGGCCAGTACCCCGGACTACACTGCTGTCAACGGTCTGCAATTGACTGTAGCATAAACTAGACTGTTGTGTTCCCTCCCCTGACACCTCAGGACCCCTAGGTGGGCACTCTTATCCGCCTGATCCCGCCCACTGGTGTGTCCGTATTATCATGAGGGGGTGGCTAGGCTTTAATGACTGTGTGTTGTACCTGGGTGGGGGGTTTTGGTGGTAACAAGGAATGTTGACTACTTTTGTGACTATCTAGTTTTGCCAGGGCATCACATATACAGAGACCATCATGCTGCCCTACTCATCATACAGAGACCACCATGCTGCCTCACTCATCATACAGAGACCACCATGCTGCCCCACTCATCATACAGAGACCACCATGCTGCTCCACTCATCATACAGAGACCCCCACGCTACGTCACATTTAATGCTGAGCCCCCTCCCCCACACTACCTCACGTTTCATACTAAGTCCCCTACATTGCTCCACTCCATACTGAGCCCACCAATGCTGCCCCCTTTCCATACTGAGCCCTCACACTGCTCTTGTCCATATTTAACCACCCATGCTACCCTTTTTCCATAATGAGCTCCCAATGCTTCCCCCTCTCCATACTTAGTGAGTTGATACACAGCACTTCTGGGGGGTGCACAAGGAGGGTCCAAAACCGTCTCAAGTAGATGTAGAATTTTGGCGCTCAAGATCAATGTGAATAGTGTTTTTTACTGTGAAGAACTTGTAGGACCAGCACAACCCAGCATTGCCACATAGACAACGGTGCACACCACGTCATACCCAGCTACGCCGCTCCCCACGCTACTATACCTTCTGAGGACCCTCTGCACGCACTGATGAAGGTCTTTTCACCGAAACATCTGTGCTTTTGCTGGTCCTACAAGTTCTTCACAATAAAAACCACTATTCATATTGATCTGGGGTTCCAAGTCTCTACATCTACCCCCCTCCATATTGAAACCACCAACATACTGAGTCCTTATACTTTTCCCCATCGATTTTGTCCCTTGCACTATCCCTCACTCTATAAGCCCCCCTAAACCCCTCTCTACAGCAATAAGCCCCCTAAACCCCCCCTCCTACAGCAATAGGCCCCCTAAACCCCCCCTCCTACAGCATTAGGCCCCCTAAACCCCCCTCCTACAGCAATAGGCCCCCTAAATCCCCCCTCCTACAGCAATAGGCCCCCTAAATCCCCCTCCTATAGCAATAGGCCCCCTAAATCCCCCCTCCTATAGTAATAGGCCCCCTAAATCCTCCCTCCTATAGCAATAGGCCCCCTAAATCCTCCCTCCTACAGCAATAGTCCCCCTAAATCCTCCCTCCTACAGCAATAGGCTACATTAACCCCCCTCCTACAGCAATAGGCCCCGTAAACCTCCCCTCCTACAGCAATAGGCCCCTAAACCCCCCCTCCTACAGCAACAGGCTCCATTAACCCCCCTCCTACAGCAACAGGCTCCATTAACCCCCCTCCAACAGCAACAGGCTCCATTAACCCACCTCCAACAGCAACAGGCTCCATTAACCCCCCTCCATCAGCAACAGGCTCCATTAACCCCACTCCAACAGCAACAGGCTCCATTAACCCCCCTCCTACAGCAACAGGCTCCATTAACCGTCCTCCTACAGCAACAGGCTCCCTAAACCTCTTCCTCTACAGCAATAGACCCCCTTGACTACCATCTTCTTTAATAGGCCCCCTCTCTAAGACTATACTAATAACCCCAGCCCCCCTAACCACTGTCGAATCATAGGCCCTCAAATCTCCAGACTACAATAATAGGCCTCCTAATCCTCAGTCTAGCCTCTGCCAGCCCCTCTCTCACAGTCCTAACTTTATAGCCTCTGCTTGCCCCTCCCCCATAATCCTAACGTTAAAGCCTCTGCCTGCCCCTCTCCCACAATCCGAACTTCACAGCATTAGGAACTCTGCCAGTGGTTACCTGCTCCTGTGCCGCCCTCCTCCTCCTGTTTCTGCAGCTGCTGCTCCTCCCGTGTCCGTCATCCTCTTCCTGCTGCTGGCTCCGGTGAGTGTTCTCTCCTCCTGCACGGCATCCCTTCAGCATTGGACGCCACAGCACAGAGTTGATTGGCGTGCCTCAGACCCCAGAAGGGCACTGGCACTTCCGGGGTCCATCAGCTCTCCGTGCCCAGTGCCCGCAGTTTATTTGTATGCGCGTCTTAAAGACGCAGATACAGATATATGGAGGTGCGCCTCTCACCCCCCCCCCTCCGAAAACAAAGCAGATTTAATAGACTGTCTAATCTAGGGGGGGGGATGTAAAAAAAAAGTGCCGCCCCCTCCGAAACCCGCTGCCCCAGGAACAGGACCACGGGTGCCTAGTGGCAAATACGGCCCTACACGTGGGTATCATAAGAAATGGTTTCACTGGGGCCTTTAGTTCCTTTTGAGTTTCACAATCATAAGCAGAATGAAACACAGCAGAAAGAGAAGACGCCTCACCATAGTTAAGCTTTGGCAGTGTGTGAGATTAAAAAATCCCGCTTTGATCTCCTGGTCTAACCTCCTGCATAATTAGGAGGTGCTAGGAGATTAAAGATAGGGTTGATATTAGGGAGGGGAACTGTACCGCCCCACGCTCGGCCGCAGCTGAGCCGCTCGGATCCGGGCTCGTTTGGTGGGTGGCTCCAGCACCTCTGGTCCCGGGGGTCACGTCACTCTGAAGGGAAGCTGGCGCTATGTGAGGGGATTTTGGTGGAGGGAGGTTCACGGCCGAGGCCGTGGTGTTTAGGGATGTAAGTTCGTGATGCAACCCACGGGTTGTGGTGAGTCTGGACACCACCGCTGCCATTAACTAAGCTCTGAGGGACGGTGTTGCGCAGCCTGGTGTTGACCCCTCCATGGGTAGGGGGTGATGGTCCCGGGGTCCGGTGGTTGCGAGGTGCGGGCGTGTTGGTGCGGTGCGGTGCGCAGCCCGAGGGCACTGTTGTTCTCACTATGACAGATACACCGGAGTCTCTGGTAAACCAAAAGGATGGTGGTCGGTGCCCGCAGCCGGCTGCGTCTGGTCCCCCACCAGGTTGGTGGTTCCCGCCTTTCTCCTGCACCTCTTTTTGTAGAACTTGACTGCCTATGCTTCAGCAATGGTAGTCCGCTCCCCGGCTTTATGTGTGTCGGGGAACCCATTTTCCCGCAGGCGCTGGCCCGTGGGATCTCTCTGTCTGTGCGGTGGCTTTCTATCCCCCTCGGTGGGCTGTTGCCATCTTTCGGGTCTTGCGACGGGAAAGGACCTAAGGTCCAGACCTCAATCAGTAAATTCAACATGGTCCAGTGGCTTCTGGACCTCGTTCTGGGTCTGAGTACCCCTCCTGGTGCTCCGGTTTCCAGTTGGTTCCCCGGTTCGGTACCGGCGGGCCACTACCCTGTCTCGGTCCCTTACGGTTCCACCAGCCATCTTCCCGGCTCCTGCAGGCGGCAACCACCGTCTGCCTCCTGGTCATAGGGTGTCTGGGCTATGACCCAGACCCCTGACAGACGTTGACACTTTTCTACTGCTCTCCTTCACCTCCACAACTAATCTCTCCTCCTCCCTAACTTCATCTGCTCTGTTTTTCCCGCCTCAGGCTATCCGAACTCCTTGGTGGGCGTGGCCAACCCCATGGCTCCACCCCCTGGTGTGAACGTCAAGACCTGAGAGGGGGGACTCAGGGTTTCTAGGTTGGCTGCTGTTACCTTATTAGGGGAAGGGTGTTTGTGCAAGGGCCTACCTGTAACTACCTGGCTAGTCCAGGATGTCACAGAAGCACAGCGGAGCTTAGCTGGGTAACATTTCAAACCCTTTCATCAGCTCCCCACCTCTCCTAGCACTGTTAGCTCTGCTGCCCTGACCTTTCTGCAACACTGCTTGTTTGGTAATGAGTGTCCCATGTATTTTTATGCAACTTGTACTCCTGCAGTAAAATCACAAGAAGCTACTCCTGTGTGAGATGTAATGACATTCAGCTCTGCTCTCACTACAGATGGATTACAAGATGCTGTGAGCACAACAGATATAGGCTAGGTTCGCACACTGCGTCTTTTTGACGCTGCGTTTTTGTGCGTTTTTGGCCGCTAAAAACTCACAAAAACGCACCTGCGTCGAAAAAACGCGGCAAAAAACGCACGCGTTTTGCCGCGATTTGGTGTGTTTTTTTTGCTGCGTTTTGCTGCGTTTTTGCTCACTGCGTCCTTATGCGTTTTTTATCAGTGAACAAAAAAAAAAAGGTCTGATGTCATTTCCTTCTTCAATGTGTTCTTCATTCTCCACTAGTGTATGCAGAAGAGCAGACAGCTGCAGAACTACAAGGCTCAGCATACTCCATCCAATAGTGTATGCAGGAGAGCAGACAGCAGCTGCAGAACTACAAGGCTCAGCATGCTCCATCCAGGACTGTATGCTTGAGGGAGAGTCAGGGGGAGCAGACCTACAAGGCTCAGCGTCCTCTATCCAATAGTGTATGCAGGAGAGCAGACAGCAGCTGTCGAACTACAAGGCTCAGCATCCTCCTTCCAGGACTGTATGCAGGATTTCTTTGCCCCCCCAAACAAAAAAAATGACGTGGGCTTCGCCATATTTATGTATGCTAGCCAGGTACAGCAGACAGGTACGGGCTGCCCCCAACCCCCAGCTGCCTATTTGTACCCGGCTGGGAACAAAAAATATAGGGAAGCCCTTTTTTTTTAAATTATTTCATGAATTTCATGAGATAATTTAAAAAAAAAATGACGTGAGCTTCGCCCAATTTTTGAGTCCAGCCGGGTACAACTAGGCAGCTGGGGATTGGAATCCACAGTGCAGGGTGCGCATGCTTTCTGGGCACCCCCACTGTGAATTGCAGTCCCGCAGCCACCCCAGAAAATGGCGCTTTCATAGAAGCGCCATCTTCTGGCGCTGTATCCAACTCTTCCAGCTGCCCTGATGCCGGGTGGCTCGCCGGGTAATAATGGGGTTAGAGCTAGCTGTATAGCTGGCACTAAGCCCGAAATTCATGGTGTCACGCCAATATTAGACATGGCCACCATGAATTTCTAGTAAAGATAAAAAAAAAACACAACACACAGAAAAATATTTTTATTAGAAATTAAACACAACACAATTAGTGACTCCATCTTTATTGAAATAAAGAACCCCCCCCTCCCCCCCTCCGCAGTAATCCTGGGTCAGGGTCCCGCGCCGTCCAATCCGGATCCAATATCATCTGATCGGTTTGCTGGAAGGCAAAGCGATCAGATGATGTGTCAGGATCAAGTGCCTGAATCCCATCACACATCAGCTGATTGTATAAAAGCCGATTATACAATCAGCTGATGCATCGGTGCAAAAAAATAAAAATAAATAAATAATACTCACTTATGTGCTGATTACCGGCAGCTCCTGCAGCGATGGGGCGGGAGTCTGATCCCGTCCGATCGATGCAGCAGCTGCCGGTAATCAGGGATGAAGTCTCCTGACGCATCCGCTGATACCGGCCGGGCGCTCACGTCACCGCGATACTTATGATCACCTGATGCGTCAGGTGACTGCATCAGGTGATCCATCGCCAGGTCCTGCATCCATCAGAGTTTTCCCGGCCGTCTGCACACAGCCGGAGCGGGGGTGGCGATACCGTGAGAGGAGATGGGAGCGGGCATGGCACCGGGAGTCTGCAGACAGGTGAGTATAACTTTTTTTTTTTCTACTGTTAACTTTTGTTTTCGCAGCCGCTTCCACCTCCCGCCCAGACATGGCGCCGCACGGCAGCATACATGCACAGGACGGGAGGTGGAAGCGGCGGTGACGGTACCGGGAGGATTCACGCTTCTGTATATACTGACAGAAGGAATCCTCTTCCTGTACACGTCACTTTACTACCCACCTCCTGCGTTTATAGCTGCGTTTTTGGTCTTAGAAACGCACCAAAACGCAGCTATTTGCGTTTCTCATTGCGTCTTTCAACATCCCATTGAACTCAATGGATGAAAAGCGCAGTGAAAAACGCGGGAATAATTGACATGCTGCGTTTTTGTGGCACCACAAAAACGCAGCTGAAAAAAAACAGATGTGTGCGGACAGCAAAAATGAAAACTCATAGACTTTGCTGGGGAAGCAAAGTCCTGCACTTTTGAGGCCAAAAACGCACCCGAAAAACGCGCAAAAACGCCGCGAAAAACGCACTGTGCGCACATAGCCTTAAATGAACATTCAGTGTGGGGGAGGGGCACTAAAGGAGAGCTTACACAGCATAAAAATATGTACAGTGCCTATACACATGATTAGACTGCTATACAGTGCCATGTGAAAGTATTCAGCCCCTTGAATTTTTCAACCTTTTCCCACATTTCAGGCTTTAAACATAAAGATAAAAAAAGAATCAACAAGTGGGACACAATTGTGAAGTTGAACGAAATTTATTGCTCTTTTTAAACTTTTGTAAAAAATAATAAACTGAAAATTGGGGCGTGCAATGTTATTCGGCCCCTTTACTTTCAGTGCAGCAACTCATTCCAGAAGTTCATTGAGGATCTCTGAATCATCCAATGTTGTCCTAAATGACTGATGATGATAAATATAACCCACCTGTGTATAATCTAGTCTCTGTATAATTGTACCTGCTCTGTGATAGTCTCAGTGTTCTGTTTAAAGCATAGAGAGCATCATGAAGACCAAGGAACACAACAGGCAGGTCCGTGATGCTGTTGTGGAGAAGTTTAAAGCCAGATTTGGTTACAAAAAGATGTACACAAATCTAAACATCCCAAGAAGCACTGTGCAAGCGATCATATTGAAATGGAAGGAGTATCATACAAAAAAAAATCATATCTTTATTTTTATATAGCGCTAACATATTCCGCAGCGCTTTACATACATTAGGAACACGCTCCCCATTGGGACTCACAATCTAAAGTCCCTATCTGTATGTCTTTGGAGTGTGGGAGGAAACCGGAGAACCCGGAGGAAACCCAAGCAAACACGGGGAGAACATACAAACTCCTTGCAGATGGTGTCCTTGGTTTGATTTGAACCCAGGACCCAGACCGCCCAACTACCACTGCAATTCTACCAAGACCCCCAGACGTCTCTCAAAAATGTAATCTCAAACAAGGAGAAGACTGATCAGAGATGCAGCCAAGAGGCCCATGATCACTCTGGATGAACTGAAGAGATCTACAGTTGAAGTGGGAGAGTCTGTCCATAGGACAACAATCAGTCGCACACTGCACAAATCTGGCCTGCATGGAAGAGTGGCAAGAAGAAAGCCATTTCTCAAAGATATCCATAAAAAGTGTCATTTAAAGTTTGCCACAAGCCACCAGGGAGACACACCAAATATGTGGAAGAAGGTGCTCTGGTCAGATGAAACCGAAATCAAACTATTTGGCAACAATGCCAAACGATAGGTTTGGCGTAAAAGCAACACAGCTCATCACCCTGAACGCACCATCCCCACTGTCAAACATGGTGGTGGCAGCATTATGGTTTGGGCCTGCTTTTCTTCAGCAGGACAGGGAAGATGGTTAAAATTGATGGGAAGATGGATAGAGCCAAATACAGGACCATTCTGAAGAAAACCTGTTGGAGTCTGCAAAACACCTGAGACTGGGATGGAGATTTGTCTTTCAACAAGACAATGATCCAAAACATAAAGCAAAATCTACAATGGAATGGTTCACAAATAAACCAGATATTAGAATGGCCAAGTCACAGTCCAGACCTGAATCCAATCGAGAATCTGTGGAAAGAGCTGAACAAAGTATTAACTTAAAGGGGCCAAATAATATTGCACGCCCCAATTTTCAGTTTATTATTTTTTTTATAAAAGTTTAAAATTAGCAATAAATTTTGTTCAACTTCACAATTGTGTCCCACTTGTTGATTCTTCACCATAAAATTTAAATTTTTTGTTTGAAGCCTGAAATGTGGGAAAAGGTTGAAAAATTCAAGGGAGCTGAATACTTTCACAAGGGACTGTATTTACTAAAATAAGTTTAACTTGTGCGTGAGGAATGCAAGACCATATTTTTACTCTGGTTTTGGGTTAAATAATAGGCATACTTTAAATCTATGTCTAGCCAAAGGATTTGGAAATCGATATATAAGAAAAATCCCTAATCACTATAAAGATATTCTACAAATGTGATCAGTAAATAATTTTAGACTCAAGAACAGAACAATGATGAAAGATTAATAGACGGAAAGAGGGGTATACCTTTACCTGACATGGTTGAAAAATTGAAATATCTAAAACTAAAAGCAGCTTAGCCATATCTTGATACTTGTTTCTTGCCTAAGTGTTAGGCAACATTGCCTGCTAAATATATTATGACTGGTTTATCAATAATTTGCCAAAAATAAAAGGTGTGTTTAGTGCCCCAGTGGTATGTAAGAATAAGCATTGCCATGTATCCTTCCAAAGAAAATAGTTTGAGACATTTTGTATTCAAACAGTCAAATGGATAGTTTAAGTTTATTTTTTGTTTCTAATTTATCACTACAGATCTACAAATATATTTTCTAATTTTGCTTTTCTAGGTCAGTCTCTAACAAAGGCTCAAGGTTCTGCTTTGATGCATCGCTCACAGACTGGACTCAAGAAAAGAGGAAAAAACAAGGCAAATGAAAACAATAAGAAAGATAAAAGGCTTCGCTCATTGGACCACAAATCAGATGGAAAACATAAACAACATGGCACCAAAATTACAATAAATGAAGGAGACAAGCAAAATAGAGAAAGCTTAAAAGAGCAGAGTAGTGATGGAGGTTCAGATAAGGATGATGTCCCTGAAGGATATCTCAGAAGAAGAAAAAGAGTGGTCAAACCAAGGACTACGGCAAAAAATGATAGCAGCCCTGGAAAGAGTGATACTCCTTGCATAAGCAATGCATTGACTTCTTCAGAAATTAAAACATCTACATCTGATGCAGACCAACCAAGTAACACACAAGGGACAAGTAAGAAGCATGTAAAACAGAAAGACAAAATAAAAGATCAAAAGATTCAAGCAGTTAATAAAAAGAGTAATAAAGAAGACATTCACTTGAATTCCAAGACAAGTAAATCAGCTAGTTCTATGATTGATACTGAAGAAACAGTTCTCGATGAGTTGAAAGAAGAATGCTCCTCAGTTTTGACGACAAAAAAAGAACTTCTAGTCCATGCCAAAATAGAAGAAGAATCTACAGTAGCCAAATCAAATAAAAAAACATTGACCGTGAACAAACCAGAACTCATCACTGAACCAAATAGAGGATCTACGTGTATCATCAAATCAGAAAAAACTGCTGCATCCAAAAAAAAATTGAGTAGAGAACATCAATCAGACTGCAAATCTGATGAAATCACTGTACCTAACAATACATGTACTACTAAAGTAGAGAAAAAATCATCAAGTAACATAAAAAACAGTTCATCCAATAGTAAGTCCAGTTTAACAGGTTCCATAAATGTTGATGATGAATTATTTAAAACACCAACACTGAATTTAGAGAATGCCAAAATTAAGTTTAATAGAAAAGTTGTATCGTCTAGTAAAACTGATCCCAAAATCTCAACCAAGAGCATTTTAGTTAAAGATACCCAATCTAGTGAAAGAGAAATGAAGGAGGCTTCACATGTTTCAGCAAAGCAAGAAAAAAGCAAAAAATCTGAACATTCAGAAAAAATTCTAAAATCTCAAGTGCCAAAAGAATCAAAATCAAAGACTGAGAAGTTATCTAAGAGAAAACAAAAAGATATTATTCCTGGAGCTGATATAAAAATGTCTGCAAACAATAAAGGTGAAAGAGAACTGCTGTGTAATTCACCATGTAATGATGAACTGGATTCAAGGACAGGTAGAAAGCTAGACATGGCACATGATTCAGGGAAAGAGAAAAAGCATATGTCAATGCCGAAGCCAGAAAATGAAAAGGTACAAGTTGGGATAAACCCAGTAACGGAATCCAATATAAAGATAATTGATAAAGTTACAAAAAATAATAAGAAAAAAGGAGACGCTAAATCCAATATTGGGAAACAAGCAAAGAATATGAACAATGAAATTACTAGGACAAACAAAGTGGTTTTCAGTTCTCCAATAAGTACTGAAGAATTACAGGAAGAATTAAAACCAATTGTTTCCACCAAAGGAGGCAAAGAAGGAGCAAAAGCCATGCCAAATGACTTAAAGAATGAGCGTCAACTTTTAGATAAAGAAGTATCAAGCAGTAGAAATACAGTTGTGTCCCAGTCCAATAATACCAGTGCAAAAAATAAAGAAAAAAATTTGCTAAGCAGTAAAGAAAATAATGAACTATTTTCAGGAATGCACAAACAAATAAAAAATGCTCCAAAGAAGAGTGACAAGAAAACAAACTCAAATGAAATGCAAAAGGAAGATTCAACCCAACAAAGAAGTAAGGGAAAATGCATTACTAGTAAAGAAATTAAGCCCAACACAGCTCAGGACAACCATAACTTGATAAGTAGGAAAATATCCTCAGAAAGCAGTTCCGGGGAAGGAATAAAGACATCTAAGACAAAAGTTTCTGCAGAGGTTTATGTCCATAATGAGGATTCCACAAGTGATGAACATGAAAGCGAAGAGGAGAAAGAAGACCAACCATCTGACTGCAGTGAAGAGTCAGTAATGGCTGAAGACCAAAAAAGCATTGAAAGCAGTGGAGAACAACACATAACTGATGATGAAAGCAATAAAAGTGAGGATTCAGCTGAAGCCTCAGACACTGATGAATCTAAAAAATCTAAAAAAGCCAACACAAATACCCAGTCTGAAAATGAAGAGTTAAGTTCAAAAGAAGAGGAAAATATGGAAGAAGAAAAAGATGCTGAGAAAATTAAAGAAGAAGATACTGATAAATCAGAAACAGAAGATGATGACAACACTGAAGATGACAATGAAGATAGTGATCATGATGAGGATGATGATGATGATAAGAATGTTGAATCTCCCAGAAGTCAAAGTCCAGAATCAGTTAGAAGTGATACATGTGAAAGTGATGTAGAAACCTCCCAAAATGCTTCTGTTCCAGGTTCCGATTCAAACGAAGAGTCTAAAGAGTATGTAAAGGCAAGAGAAAATTCATTACCAAAGAGAGAACCTCTTTCAAGAGGTGTGAAAGCCAAGCTGTTACATATGAAGCTTGGCACATCAGCAGAGGATGAGAACACTAAATCTAAATGTGATAAAGGCATTGTTACCCTTATGAGGTCTCCTAATAAGGATAATATAGACGCTAAGAAACCATTAATTGTAAAGGAGCAACTGAGTGTGAAAAGAAAAAAACAGCATTCATCTTCCCGATTGAAAGTTAGACAAGAATTTAAACCAAATTTAAATAAAATCCCAAATCAACACTTAATTGCACAAACTCAAATAATTGCAAACCTCAGAAGGAGGCAAAAGGAAGCCAGGCAACAGCTAAGTAGAAAGAATGAAACTCAGCATGCTTTGTCAGTTGGTTCAAAATCCAAAGAAAAAAATTCTCAAAAAGACAATGATAACTTTGAAGACCAGCAGTCCTCTCATTCAATAAATTCCACTGTTTCATCTAAAAACAAAGCTTTTCTCAAGAATCCAAGTAAGACAAAACAGGAAGATCAAGCAGAAACGGGTACTGAAAAAAGTGAAGCCACTAGTCAAAAAGTTGTGGAGGCTTCTCCTGGAATACATAAAGATGACAGAGCAACCTGCTCTTTGTCAGCCTTTCGTAGAGTTACTGGGTGGCTAAGAAAAGTTCCACCCAAAAAGTCTAACTTCAAAGAACGTCTAGCTAGTGTTGCCAGAGCCATTGGAATAACAGATTGGCTTTTTCGAACCTTCAGAAGAAGAAAGAAACGTAGACAGTGTGAACTGAAAAGGAGAACAGCCATGAGGCTGCTGAGCACATCTAGACTTGTAAATCAAGCTAATCCAGCTCCTCAGAGGAGGTCTAGCAGTGACAAAACTAAACAAAGTTTAGATGAAGATTCTTCACAAGACACTGATAAAAATAAGTGCCATGAAAAGAAAAAAGCTTTGTCTTCAAACACTAAGAAACTCTGTGAGGCCACCGAAACTGAAGATGTCTCTGGCACAGTAGATGCAAAATATGCTATAGTTTTTCCAAGAATTCACCACCTTGCAAAAACTATCAAAATTTCCCCTGCTGTACAGAGCTGTACAGACAACACAGGTCATAGATTAGTTGTGCCTATACAGCCTGCAACTTCTAGAAGGAGCTCACATATTATGTCAACAGAAACAAAAAACATTATTCGACCAGAAAACAGGCTTAAATATCGACCCTTACAGTTATTGGAGTCCAGATCAACTGCCAGCCGAGAGTTAGAATCTAATGAGGAATCACCTGTTTTATTTGGCTTATCAAAAATCAAAATTAGAAAGGAAAATAAAGAACAGATTAGCAGCCAAAACCAAAGTACCTTAGTTGACGAGGCAGTACGTCATGACTCTGAGGTTGATTCATCTTTTGTTGACTCTACTCAAAATATTGAAGATGAGTTAGAACAAAGTTCTCCTTATCAAGCTACAACTCATGTCCATTGGGCACAAAATGTACCCGGCAGGGGTGATCCTACTGGTTGGCTGAGTTCAGAAACCTTACTGCCTCGACTTACAATAGAAAACCTTAGCAAATGGACAATATACCAGGAGACGCCACATACAAAATCTTCACAACCCATTCAGCAGCCCAAGGATAGATGGGAAGCTGAGGATTTCACAGAAGACATGCTGCAAATGGCCATGAAAAAGAAACAGGTGCTTTTGTACTACTGAATAGTTTTCCTAATATAAAATGTTGATCCTATGTATTTTCAGGATAAGTCAGTAAGTCAGTAAGCTCTGGCCTTGAGTAATAGAGATAAGACTAAGGTCTGTGTCAGTCATGTTGAGGAACACTTTTTTTCCCAACAGAAAATAATAATTTATTTATAGCCAAGAAGATTTACTTGTCAGAGTCACACTGGAAAGCTTGAACATAGGCCTGCTATGCCACACAAAGTAGACAAAGATATTGACTACCACTGTGTTTTTCCAAAAATAAGAAACTGTCTTACACTTTTTTTTCCCCTCAAGAAAGCACTAGGGCTTATTTTTGGAGGAGGTCTTATTGTTGGAGAAACATAATTGTGGGTAAGTTTACCCACCAAAAAAGCAGACCCCCCCACTTCCCAGGAGACTCATACTGACCAGACCCGGACGTCTGCATGGCTCCCAGGTCCTCCTGTGATCTCCGGTGGGTGTTGCACGCCGTCCTCCCCGGCGTCTGGCCGAGACACTCACACACAGCAGATCACACACACATCAGATTACAGACAGACAGACTCACTCACTCATCACATCCAGCATCGAAGAATGCTTCTGGCCACAGGAAATGATGGGAGGAAGTCACGTATCCGCAGGTCCTGTAAGCTAGCATTGTGACAGGTCCTTGTGCTCCACTGCACTGCCTCTCAGGATTCTGCCAGCGAGAAGAAATCGGTGTCGCTGGATGTGGTGAGTGTGTGTGATCCGATGTTTGTGTGTGTGATCTGATTGTGTTTGTGTGAGAATGGATGTGTGTGGGTGTGCAATCACTGCAGGTCCTCTGATCGGCATCTGGTGAGTGTGATTATGGGGTGTCCGTTGTCTATAATGAAGTGTCCTGCAGTATCTTTAACTTTTTTAGCTGCACGGACACTTCATTATTCAACCGCGACTAGGGCTTATTTTCAGTGTAGGGCTTATACTGTATTTAAGCCTTGCTCTGAAAATGCTGAAAATCCCTGCTAGGGCTTATTTTTGGAGGAGGTCTTATATTTGGAAAAACACGGTATGACCTGGACGAAGTCTTCAAATCAAGGAACATTCCTCTGGCAAAGAAGACACGGCTCATACACAGTTTGGTCTTTTCGGTTGTAGGTAACATATGGAAGTGAAACCTGGATGATAAAAAAACAAGAAAGAAGAAGAATTGATGCCTTTAAAATGGGGTGCAGAAGAAATATGTTACAAATATAATGAATAGCAAGAAGAGCAAACAAATCAGTTTTGGAACAAATCAAGCCAGACACGTCACTGGAAGCAAGGCTCACCAAGCTATGACTTGCCTACTTTGGACACATCAAAGAAGGGGAAGAGGAATATCAGCAACCTGATGGCTTGATACTATCAAAATAATTGTGGAGAAAACTATGGTAGACCTATTTAGGCTTGCACAAGATCGATCTTCCTACAGAGCTGTCATGCATCAACTCGGCGTGGCTCGAAATCAAGCAAAGGGCCGTTAAAAAATCATAATAATCATATCCAGGTATTAGTTTGACAGTTAAAAGGAACTTATTTCCTCCAGGAAGTTGAAGGTTTTCAGTCATGTGGGCATGCACATAGCGGCTGCATTCACATCGGCTGTAAGCACACAATGACACTACAATTGAAAGCTACTTCTGTAGTGAATCTGTACAGTGCAAGCTGTCAATTAAAGTGTTGGGGCATGCTCACAGGCGACGCTCACACTATAGCGAGTGCTGGTGTGAGTTATGCACGTCCACTTGACTGAAAGCCAGCAATTCCCAGGAGGAAATAAGTTAATTTTACCCAATACCCACACTTTCAGTAAGGTGTCCAGGCATCATTGTAATGTTATTTACCTGCATATAACCCTCCATCGAAGGAGACAGGTTCATTTTAGCACAGTGTAGCATTATGCTGTATACTTTTTGCACCATGACTCATAGCATCATGCAAGATCTAAAGTACAAAAGATAAACCTACTTTTTCTGTCATTTTTCTGTAATGAAGGTTAAGGATGGAGAAGAATGTCCAGAAGTAGAACAGTTGTCTGACCTATCCTTTTTAGAGTAAGTGCCACATCTAATCAGTCTTTGCATTTTGTCTCCACAAGCTTAATATTAGTTGTTAAAATTGTATTAATGCCTTAATCAAGATTTAAGGGGTTTTGTTTACTGTGGGTCCCACTAATGAGATGCTCACAAGGAGAAGTATTGACTCTACAGAGAGTGGTAAGAGTTCTCCTAGTCAGACATGCAGTTGGCAGCTGTCTGCTCTAAAAAAAAAAAAAAGCTGGTCTCAACAGGTAAAACATTTTCCTAGTAATAAGCTAATTCACTAGCAACCCAAAAATTATTTTCAGTTTTAACAAAAAATTATATTTTTTTTTAAAAAAGTGCATTCTTTCTGGTTGACTAATAGGAAAGGTCAACCAAGATGCAGGCACAAATTTAATTTCACCAAAATTAGAAAGAAGGTCACAATTAATGTTGTTTTTGAAAATGTTGCATTTTGTGCCCAAACAACTTATTTTTCAACAATACAGCCTGCACACTACAATATATTTGTTATCTGGCAACATGGAAAAAAAAAATCACCCAGTTGAGATGACAGCACTTAGGTATCGCCACCACAGCTTTCAGGCACTGAGCCTCATACTAAGGGCGGCGTCACACGCTACGATATATTGTGCGATATGTTGTCGGGGTCACGGATTCTGTGACGCATATCCGGCATCGTTTGATATATCGTAGCATGTGACAGCTACGATCGAAGGTGAACGAGCAAAAATACTCACCTTATCGTTGCTCGTTGACACATCATTCATTTTCAAAATGTCGTTCCTCCTTCTGTGCTCCGGTTGTTCATCGTTCCCGAGGCAGCACACATCGCTCCGTGTGACACCCCGGGAACGACGAACACAGCTTACCTGCGTCCCGCCGGCAATGCGGAAGGAAGGAAGTGGGCGGGATGTTACGTCCCACTCATCTCCGCCCCTCCGCTTCTATTGGCCAGCCGCTGTGTGACGTCACTGTGACGCCGAACGTCCCTCCTCCTTCAGGAAGAGGATGTTTGCCGCCCACAGCAATGTCGTCCGGGAGGTAAGTGCGTGTGACAGAGGGTTAACGACTTTGTGCGTCACGGGCAACTTGTTGCCCGTGACGCACAAACGACGGGGGCGGGTACAATCGCTCATGCGATCGCACGATATATCGGCACGTGTGACGCCGCCCTTACACCAACAGTCATCACATTAATGGCTCCAAAGCTGACTGCAGAATAGGCAGATTTTGCTCCAAAGAATCCTTCAGCTGCACATCACAAGGATCACCGAGGTCCACATACTCCTCTGATGACATCACATACAGCACTTGACACCATCTGGTTCCCAGTTCACTGCAGAATCATGAATATCGTCATCCCTGATTTGGGTTATAGTCGGCTCTGTGTGGGAAAAAGCCTAAGCTACTTGCCCCTACCTAGGCTGATTCCCACCATAGTATTTGCACTGGCTTAGGCCTCTTCCACACATCCTTGTCTCCGGTATGTCTTTGGAACCCTTTTCCTCACGTACCGGAGACACGGGCACACATAGACCCATTAAAATCAATGGGTCTGCGCTCACGTGCGTGTTCTGCCATGGACCGTGTGTACGTGTGGAGCATACTTGTGCCTGTGTGCTCCACATGTCAACATGTCCGTTTTTCTCTGGCATCACGGGTGTCACACAGAACGCAAACGGACCACACGGAGGTGTTCCGTGTGACACGCACCGGAGAAAACACATGTGTCTGAGAAGAAAAAAAAAACTTTACTCACCTTCTCCAGCCCCCCTGTCTCTGCCACTGCTGTCACTTGCTTCTGACCACCGCTCATTATGCTCATTGCATATTCACTTCCCTGCGGCTGGAAGCTGTAGCAGCGGGAAGTCGGCAGGACTGGAGACCGAAGATCAGCACCACGGACAGCGACGCCAGGGAAAGGTGAGTAGAAAGTTTCCGTTCTCCGTGTATTATCATGGATAACACACGGAGAACACACGTTGCCATAAACACGGCTCACGGAGGGCAATACGCACCTTTGACATGTCCGTGAAAAACGTGTGTGATTTTCCCGAATGTGTGAAAGAGGCCTTAGAGTGATTCTACCAGTGCCCCTATCACAGTCAACCAAAAATGCTAGATAGGGTTCATATATAACAGCCAAAAAGGCTAATGCAACACCCATCTGCCTGTAATATCAGTGTGACATGTACAGTCATTATCAACAGTGTTGGCACTCTTGAATTTGTTCCAGAAAAAGAAGTGTTTCTCCCAGAAAATGATTACAATTACATGTTTATTTACTTTGTGTGTATTAAAACAACACAAAAAAGGCAAATTGAACATAATTTTACACAGAAAAAAAAGCAAAACAAAATTAGCCTAGACAAAATTGTTGGCACCAAATTGTCGGTAAGCAACTATGTTTCAAGCATGTGATGCTTGTTCAAACTCACCTGAGTGAGCAGTATAAAAATCACATCTGAAAACATAAAAAGTTGAGAAGTTGACTCAATCTTTACAGTGTGTGTGTGTGTGTGTGTGTGTGTGTGTGTGTGTGTGCCACACTAAGCATGGAGAACAGAAAGAGGAGAAGAAAACTGTCTGAGGACTTGAGAACCAAAGTTGTAGAAAAATATCAACAAGCTCAAGGTTACAAGTCCATCTCCAGAGATCTTGATATTCCTTTGCCCTCGGTGCTCAACATAATCAAGAAGTTTACAACTTATAGCACTGTAGCTAATCTCCTTGAATGTGAACATCAGAAAAAAAATGATGAAAGGTGGCAACACAGGATAGTCCAGATGGTGGACAAGCAGCCCCAATCAAGTTCCAAAGAAATTCAAGCTGTCCTGAAGGCTCAGTGCATCATTGTCAGTGCAAACTATCTGTAAACATTTGAATAAAATGAAATGCTATGGCAGGAGACCCAGGAGGACCCCACTGCTGACACAGAAACAAAAAAATAGCTAGACTGCAGTATGCCAACATGTAAGTGAGTAAGCCACAATCCTTCTGTGAAAAAAATGTATGGAGAAGTGAGACCAACATGGAGCTTTTTGGTAAAGCACATCATTCTACTGGTTACTGAAAATGCACTGAGGCCTACTAAGAAAAGAAAACAGTATCTATGGTCAAATATGATGGAGGCTCAAAGATTTTTTGGGGTTGTTTTGCTGCCTCTGACACTGGGCGCCTTCACTATGTGCAAGGCATCATGAAATCTGAAGATTATCAAAGGTTTTGGGTCACAATGTAGTGCCCATGTCAGAAAGCTGGGTTTGCGTCCTAGGTCATGGGTCTTCAAACAGGACAATGAATACAAACATCCTTCAAGAAGCACCCAGAAACGGATGGAAACAAAGCGTTGGAGAGTTCAGAAGTGGCGAGCAAAATCCCATTGAACACCTGTGGAGAGATCTTAATATCGCTGTTAAAATGTCCTTGTACCACACTCCTTTGTTATTACATAAACTTAATTCTAATATACCAGGCCAATGTTGGCGATGTGGTTCCGATGATGAAGACCTAACCATTATTTTCTGGGCGTCTTCAATTATACAAAGATTTTGAGTTAAGGTCAAAAATTTAATCTTCGAAGTTACAGGCCTTCACGTTCCCTTAGACCATAAGTTCTACTTGCTCAACATTCCCCCATTTCAGATTGAGGGTAGGACACAACAGATTCTTCTGCATATTACTACAGCCGTGAGATTCTTAATAACAAAGATCTGGAGGTTGGCTAATTTAATCTCCTTTCTTAGTGAGTTGCACTTCCAGGTGAAAGTTATAGGAGGTACTTAAGAACTCACAGCTTTAATTCATAATACATCTTAACATTTTGAAGCAACTTGGAATCTTTGGAATATATACTGGGCTCAGAAGATTTAGTAGGGGTATTTACTTAGTAAACTGTACCTTCTATCCTCCAGGTCCTTTCCTCCTTCCCTCCCTCATGTGTCATTGACTTGTCAATTTACTTGTCTATATTTTATTTGCTATATGGATGATATTGAATCTCTGAATGCATTCTATTTTTGGCGTGTTTAGACTTTTGTCGAAAAATCAATAAATATTCAGTTAAACAAAAAACCAATGCTGTTGGGAGAAGGCACCTTCAGATATGAGAGACCTGGAGCAGTTTGCAAAAGAAGAGTGGTCCAAAATTCCAGATGAGAGGTGTAAAAAGCTTGATGATGGTTATAGGAATCAATTGATTGCAGTTATTTACGTCAAATGGTGTGCAACCAAATATTAAGTTGAGGGCGCCAACAATTTTATCTGGACCATTTTTTGAGTTTTGTGTGAGATAATGTCCAATTTCCAATTTTTTCTCTGTTTTTTGTGTTGTTCCAATGCACACAAAGGAAATAAACATGGGTATAACAAAACATGTTTAATTTCAATAATGTTTTGGAAGAAATACTTTATTTTCTGGATCAATTTCAAGGATGGCAACACTTTTGGCCATGACTTTGTGTCACTAAATTTGACAATTTAATCATGTTTGACAACACAGACCTGCACTATTAAATATCTCAATTTAGTAGCATAATTTGTTTATTTGATTCTTTGTTAATGCAGAAGAATTCCACCTGCCCAAAAAGGATCATGTAATAACAAATGCCAGGAAGTAGCAAGATGTCTAAAACGCTGAAAGAGCCTATGATATCCCTGTGGTGTTCAGTTGCCAAAATGGAAAATTAAAACCAGTATGCAAAAAGAGAAATATGAAACAAAAAAAAAGAAAACCGAACAAAAGGTCAAAAAATAATATCTTTATTAAATTTATATATATATATATATATATATATATATATATATATATATATATATATATCATATATATTATAGTTTTAAAAAAAAACAACATCCAGTTGGCTGGAATAAATGGAGCGTCATAGAAGAAGAAAAAATAGGAAAAACCTGCATGATGTACAGAAACAGTTTACAAAATTAAACATAATATTACATAATTGCTGAGTGCAAAACATATGCATATGCAAAAAGTACCAGACACTACAGGATGAGGTGTAAAAATTGATAAAAAGCTATAAAAGACTAAATAAAGTGTCTTGTGCCAGGAGGTAGTGTTATCACTTGTAGCCAATATACGTACAGGATAAAGTTTCTACCATAGTATGTAGCAATAATCAGACCCATAGAACCACAAGGTAGTGTTAAAAAGGCACGGGTACACTGTGCACAAAGAAATACTGACTACATGGAGTTGCAGGTTTATAATATAATGTAAGGCTGCTCTACTACTCAAGGGGGACAGGTAATGGCTGAAAAAGGTCCATACTAAATGGGTAAAGAAAGAAAAATATATAAGGATAAACCACAGATATTTACCAGAGTGTAGCAGGAGCACCAAGCCAAAGGATGTGACGCCCTCCCCGACACGCGCGTTTCGGCGCTACCTTCTTCTTCAGTCCCCCTGTTATTACTGTGATGCTGTTATTACTGTGCTGGTACTGCAGTATATCACATACCAATCAATCCACATACCAATCAATATGCTTCAGTCCTGCAATAGTGCACCATAATCACATTTAGGTCTTTTTCTATTCCTAAGTGTGCGTTCTAATCTCAATCTCATATTCCAAGCCTGTAAAATCCTAAAATGGTGATACTTGGCCAGCCTGCATACTTTATACTGGCTATTATACCTGCAAGGCGTTCAAAAAATAAAAAGAAAGAAAGAAAGCTATTGCGAGCAATATGGGTGAGAATTTGCCTGGAAGAATCGATGGTGAGGTTGGAGATCCATCATCAAGAAGCACGGTAGATTCCAACATATCAATATTTTTATTTTTTCCTAACATTGTGTAAAATGGTGTCAGTTGTTTTTTTCTTTTTTGTCAGTCCTTGCTAATTGAATGGCAATTTCTGCAAATTTGTGGTGAAAATTAAGGAGATTTAATTCAAATTTATAGAAGGATATGGATATTAAGGTTTTCTGGCATATTCACAGGTCATAATAGAGAAATGTATGATAAAGACGACAATGCATTTCCAAAATACATCACAGTGTGTCATAAACCTATAGGTTCGAATATGTTTATATAATAGACACTTTTGTCCTCTCAGGAATGTTTGTGAAAGTGCTGTCCTGTTATGCCTAAAAAAGAGGTTTCACCGGGATGCTATTTATGTAAGTAATGGAAATTTCAGTTATAGGAAATCATTGCAATGTTTTGAAGACAAGTACTCGAATATGAACTATATATTATGTTACTTCTCCATCTGTCTGTAAATTGTAAATATTTATGTGCCATCCTCCTCTTCTTTACTGACGGCTATATCTTCTACTGACCAAACGCCTAATGCAGTAGAGTGGAGCTGTCAATCATAGAGAGGAGGGTGACGTAGAGTGGGGATACATAAACAAGACTGGCGCACTTGCCATACATCAGTCCATCAAAAATGCACTTCAAGCCAATTTAGCATATACATTCAAAAAAGGATTTCTTCAACAATGAGGGACCTCTCTGAGATCAAACTTACCTTACAAACACTGGTGGACACAGGCTGGTGGGTCATCAAAATGTACAATTCTACTGTCATGATCCAGGACCGGTATTCTCCGTTCCAGAGTTTTTCAGACCCGGCCTAGCCATGTCAGGTGTTAACTGCCATCAGCCTCGTTCTGATTTTAGGAGACACTATAGATGGTCTCAGTACTGGCATTCCTGTGCTGGTAATAGTTTTGCTCTGCAGACCTGTGACTGGCTCTGGTGAGATTTCTTGTTTGATCTGACTCCTTGTTACCGTGTCCTAATCTGTACCCTCCTCTGTTCGCCCGTCTGTCCCAGTCCCTGACTTCCTGCGCCTGTCTGTTGTGTGTTTCCCTCTGTATTCCTGATCTCCTAGCTTACGACTTGGTTCTGTTTTGTGACTTGATTTTGATTCTCCCTTTGCAGTGACTTGACTTTCCCGGCTAGACCCTGACTGTTTGACTACTCTATTGCCCCCTGTTGGTTCACCTGTTTACTGCTTGCTGAAGTTACTCTGCTGTACTTGAGCTGCTTTCTGTTACAGTATTACTTTTACTCTCCCTCACTACTCTGCTGCCACCTAGTGGGGAATACGCTGTACTACGTCTAACTAGCCCTTTGTAAAGCGTGATAGCTATCTGTTTTGGAGGAGAAAATAGGCCCCTTTACCTCAGGTTGCATCAATGATATGGTATGTCCTCCACTGGTGATAATATATGTATTAACATATGAGTAATTGTTCATAGGGGGAAATAGTTTTTTTGTTGTTCAGATGCACACTTAAAATTGAAATTAAATATACAGTAAGTAAAGTTAAACCCACTATAAGATCATAGACATGAATATACTAGAATTAATTAACACAACTTTTTTTTTTACAATTAAGTATTTTTATTTAAAAGTGGAAACGGATATTTTATTGCATGAGATAAGCATTTGATTCAATAGAAAAACATAACATTTGGTGCAGAAACCTGTTTTTGTAATTAGAGATCAAATGTTTCCTGTAGTTCTTGACCAAGTTTGCACACCCTGCAGCAGGTATTTTGGCCCACTCCTCCTTACAGATCTTCTCCAGATCTTTCAGGTTTCAGGGCTGTTGTTGGGTAACACTGAGTTTCAGCTCCCTCCAAAGATCTTCTATTGGGTTCAGGTTTGGAGACTGGCTAGGCCACTCCAGGACCTTGAAATTCTTCTTAAAGAGCCACCCTTTGTTGCCCTGGCTGTGTGTATAGGGTCATTGTGATGCTTCATGGTTGGGAGGTGTTCTTGGAGTTGTATTCATCCTTCTTCTTCCTTCAAACTCGGCGAGTTAAGTTGATACCAAAAGGTTCTGGACCACATAACCTTCTCACATGCCTCCTGTGGATCATCCAGATGGTTAGTGGTGAACTTCAAATGGGCCTGGACATGTGCTGGTGTGATCAGGGGGACCTTGTGTTGCAGGATTTTAATCCACAATGACATAGTGTGTTATTAATGGTAATCTTTGAGACTGTGGTCCCAGCTCTATTTAGGTCATGTATCAGGTCCTCCTGTGTTGTTCTCGGCTGATTCCTGAGCTCTCTCAGGATTATCCTTATACCACGAAGTGACATTTTATATGGAGCCCCAAACTGAGTAAGATTGACAGTCATCTATGTTTCTTCCATTTTCTAATAACTGCCCCAACAGTTGTTGCCTTTTCATTAATCTGCTTGCCTATTGTCCAGTAGCCCATCTCAGGCTTGTGCAGTTCTACAATTTTGTCCCTGGTGTCCTTAGACAGCTCTTTAATCTTGGTCATGGTGGAGAGGTTGGAGTGTGATTGCTTGAGTGTGTGGACAGTGTGTGTGTCTTTTATACAGGTAGCGAGTCCAAACAGGTGCAAGTAATCCAGATAATGAGTGCAGAGTAGGATGGCTTCTTAAAAAAACAACAACTGTGAGAGACAAAAGTCTTGCTGATTGGTAGGTGATCAAATACTTATTTCATGTAATAAAATGCTAGTTAATTTTTAGAAATCATACAATGGGATTTTCTGGACTTTTTTTTATTCTGTCTGTCACAGTTGAAGATTATCTACGATAAAAATTACAGACCTCTCCATTCTTTGTAGGTGGGAAAACTTGCAAAATCGGTAGTGTATCAAATACTTATTTTCCTCTGTGTGTATATATACTATATATAGTATTTAAACATTTGATAGCCCCTTTGTCTTTCTTTTTCAGACTTCTGTTGGCCACATGCTCCTGTCTGTGAATCCATTTAAATCTCTGAACATTTACAGCTTAGACATGGCTCAGATCTATCAGGAGAACAAAACTGTGGAAACACCACTGTGAGTATATGTGAATTTTCCTGTAACCCCTTTTCCAAAAAGGTTGGGAAACTGTATAAAGTAAGAAAAACAAAAATGCAATGATTTGAAAAAATCTTATAGTCATATTTTATTTACAACAGACCATAGAAGACAGACCAGAAGGTGGATGTTAGACAGTTTTCCATTGAACAAATATACCACTAAAATAACACTAGGTCTCACAAGAGATATATAGAGAGGGAATCTTGTAGGTGCTGGTAGAACAATGATCCCTCTGTCTTGCCTTGTACAAAATTGAGGTATATAAAAAGAATAGTGTTATAATGCAGTCACTACTTACGGGTTGTTCGAACAGAAGAGTAGTCAGGAAAGCCAGGGTTTGGTAACAGGAGGACACGTAAGGATACAGCGACTACATAGAGGCATAGTCAGGTCACAATCCAGGGATCAGAATTCCAGGAAGGCACGTATAGATTCAGGGAGTAAACTGGCAGAAAACAATATGACAGGTCAGGAAACGATATGAGGTCTAAAGCCAGGAGGTCATGACAGGAACAGGGAGCTGGCAAAGTAAAAAAACAGTCTGGGATCAAAAAACAAAGATTAGAACACTAGCAGAAACACAGGCCAACAGCACAACAACAGAACCAGTATGTACCACTGGCAAGGTTCTGTGTGAGTATTCTCAGTAAAGAAGCAGATCAATTACCAGCAAGATGAAACACCTGAGCAATCAATCAAGCTGCCAGCTCAGTAGCCCAGGAAAACACAGCAGAGTGTCTCCTAGTGTGCAAGGTGCTTTGCACAGAGGAATCATGACGAGTGCTGCTGACTCGCCCACCCCAGGGCTAGGGGACACCCGGTGCCGGGCCGGACTAGTCCGGTGGTAGTCAGTGGTGGCTGGGCCCGGCTCCGTGGCCCTGGTGGGTGTCAGTTGAATATGTGGCTGATGAGTTGAAGTTAATGTTCGTGACGCCACCTGTGGTATGCGGCTATTAAGCCGCCGCTGCTATGGGAGAACTCCGGGGTGATGTTATGGCAGCTATGATGTTACTGCTCCCCACAGGTGGAGCGATGCCCCGGGATACAGTTGGTGCCCGTGAAAGTCTATGGTGTTGTGTGGCTAACACGGTGCAGGGCCGACAGGCGAGGAAAGAACCAGGCACAAACAACAGTCTCTTTACCTTCTCCTCTTTTACTCTGGGAACAGTCCAGTCCTCGGAGACCGTTACAGGTGGTGATGGGGATCCGGTCGGCCTGGAAGTACTTGGGATGATCTTTCTGGCCAGCTGAGTATGAGGCCTACTCCTGTACTTTGCTTTGTGATGATAGGACCCTGCTTCTCTGAATCCAGCAATGGCCCTCTTTGCTGCTGGGACCGATGGCACGTCCCTTCTTTCTGTAGGTGGCTGCGCAGACCCTCTCTCTGGTGCTTCTCCGCTGGAGTCCACACCGGGCCCTGATGCTGCAGCTGTACCTTGGATGTTTCTGGGCCAGGGGCTTGCAGCTCTCCTGCCCTTCGGACTCGGCTACCAGGGGCGGATTTTATACCCTGGCAACCACAGACTCCGATGTCTGAGTCTCTCTGCTGCCTCTCAGCTATTCCTGCTTCTCTGGGCCAAGCTGCTCCAGCTCTAGGCCCCAGATTCACAGGACAGCTCACTCTGCGTCTGTTCACTTCCACTACTCCCTACAGACTGGCTGACTTCCTCCCTCTGGTCAGGTAGAGGAAGGCTCCCTGGAATTCCAGGTTCAGAGCTCCCCCTGCTGGCCGGAGGGAGAACTGTGTTGGGTGTTAAACCTGCTGGCCAATGGATCTCCCAATTACCTCCAGGCTCAGCATTAACCCTTAGGGAGGGCAATGCTGCTGTGGCGACCAGGTCCTAGGGCGCCACACTCCCCCTTAGTTAAATTCAGTACTCCCGGACTGTGGAAACAAAACATAACATGTCATACATTTCATCCCAATATGGGAGGCACATTATTTTTAACGTTACAACTTCAGTCAGTACTATAAGAGTCCAGTGTGGCTCCCTGCCGGGTGTCCATTACACTGCTCCATGGGGGACCCGCCGCGATCAAACCCCCAACGTAGGCTCTGGGCGTGCGTCAGAGCATTGATGACCCCACTCTATGCACGCCGTACGGGTTTTTCTTCAGGGGTGTTGAGCACACTGGTGCTAACTATAAACAATTTAGGTGTTGGCCACCCATAGTCCAGTGGCCCAATTGTCCATTTTCGCAATCACAAAAAAAAACATTTTGTACACGACATTACAGACTTTTCACATAACTATTTACATTCTAATAAATACTCTTTCTTTATATAGTTGATTCCCTATACCTTAGAGGGGGTTGTCCCCGAGTGCTGCGTTGAGACCTGCGTAGCTCTGGTGTTTGTCCCTGACTACTTAGTGTGTCTCCTATCTCAGCACTACCGGTAGGCCTAACCCCAATAGGTATGCATGATGATTGCCTATGTGGTCTAGGAGTCGCCAAGGGTATGACAGGTTCACCACTGACAGGGGGTTGATCCTCCTGTTCCACTGCTGGCGTGTCACCGCGTGTCGGAGCGGACGGTTCTTTGGGTGGATCCGGAACCTGTTCTGTTTCTGGCTCGACCAACTGTGGGAACGTCAGGACCGGTACCACTACGGCACCATTTATGCGGGTCCAAGTCTTGGGGAATTTGCCGAGGATCGTTTGTATCATCTCTTCCCCTTCTTCTCGAACTTCCTCCACTTCCCTTTGAACTTTGCACCGCTCAGGGCACGTCTTCAGGCGGTCTCTGGATATTGCTTGACAAGTCTTGCCTTCGTCCTTGCTTATGAGGCACACCTTACTGTTGTCAAAGTTGGAGGGGATAATGGTGTAGGGCTCGTTCTCCCACTGATCATCCAATTTATGCGTCCTCCGCTTCTTCTTGAGGACTTGTTCTCCAGGTGCTAAGGGAGTTGCTGGGGCCGTTTGATTGTACTGCTGCTCTTGTCTTGTTCTGGCTTGAGACAGGCTCCTCTCTACGCATTCCTGGACCTTACGGTACTGCTGCTGCCGTTCTGTATCCCAATCCTCTATTTCTTGAACCGCCTCAGGCGACACAGTCCCCATCTCAAAGTCTACAGGCAACCTGCCAGGTCTGGCTCGCATCAGGTAAGCGGGGCTGCAGTTGGTCGAATTTACTGGGATATGGTTGTACAGGTCGACCAGATCTGGCAGCTTCTCTGGCCATTGGTTCCTTTCTTCCAGAGGTAGAGTCTTCAGCATATCAATAACCACATGGTTCATTTTCTCGCACAGTCCATTGGTTTGGGGGTGGTACGGTGTTGTTCTGATTTTCTTACAACCGTACATGTTACAAAACTCTTGGAACACCTCCGCCTCGAACGCAGGGCCTTGATCGGTCAGTACCCTTTCCGGATAACCGTGAGGCCGGCAAAAGGATGCCTGGAACGCTTTAGCTGCTGTTCTGGCTGTCTGGTCCTTCACAGGCACTACTACCAGGAAACGAGAGTAATGGTCCACAATTGTGAGGGCGTACACATAGCCTGACCGGCTTGGTGTTAACTTCACGTGGTCCAGGGCCACCAACTCCAGGGGCTGCTTCGTAACAATTGGCTGTAGGGGAGACCTTTGGCTGGCATCATCCTTCCGCCTCAGGTTACACGGGCCACAGTCTCGGCACCACTTCTCGATCACCTTTCTCATGTGCACCCAATAGAACCGATCACGGAGTAGGGCCTCCAACTTCTTCCACCCAAAGTGGCCTGCGTTATCATGATAAGCTGCTAGGACCATTGGAGCATCCCTCTGCGGAACCACGATCTGCCAGACAAGTTCATTTGTTCGCCAGTTGACGTGTCTCTTGCAGAGCTTGCCTTGGTAGGTGAACAGTCGTCCCCTCTCTTTCCACAACTGCTGGGCTTCTTCTGGAGCATCTGGACCAAGATGAGTCTCAGCTTGTGCTAGCTTTTCTTTGACCAATCGCACCGCCGGGTCACCGTTCTGTGTCTCTTCCCAATTATGGTGGAGTAATGGGTTAACCGGGACCTCGTGTTGGCTCGAGCGCTTCACTCCCACAGCATGCTCACACTGGGAAACGCCCTGATGATGGAAAGCCGGTAACTCTATCTCTTCGAGTTCATCCAGGTCTTCTCCAGATTCGGGTAAGTGAGGCATTCTGGACAGCGCATCAGCATTGTTATTCTTCTTGCCAGCCCGGTACTTGATGGTAAAGTCAAAGTTAGACAGCCGGGCCATCCATCGCTGTTCCAACGCCCCTAACTTGGCTGTTGCCAGGTGTGTCAACGGATTGTTGTCCGTGAAGATGGTGAACTTGGCCGACGCCAGATAGTGTTTGAAGCGTTCAGTCACTGCCCAAACAATAGCGAGGAACTCCAGCTTGAAGGAACTGTAATTTTCTGGATTCCTTTCTGTGGGCCGAAGCTTCCTACTGGCGTACGCTATCACCTTCTCCCTGCCTCCCTGCACCTGGGACAAAACGGCTCCCAGGCCCACGTTGCTGGCGTCTGTATACAGTACAAACGGCTGGCTGTAGTCAGGGTAGGCCAGAATTTCTTCTCCCGTGAGAGCCCCTTTCAGCTGGACAAAGGAGGTTTCTAGTTGGCTGCTCCATTCAAATGGAGGGCTCTGCTTCTTAGCCTGCTTTGGCTGGCCCACCAGGAGATCTTGAAGGGGCGCTGCTATCTTGGTGAAACCATCAATGAACCTTCGGTAGTAGCCCACCAGCCCAAGGAACTGCCGCACCTCCTTTACCGTGGTGGGTCTTGGCCAGTCCTTGATTACGGTGACTTTCTCCGGATCAGGTGCCACACCTTCTGCGCTGACCACATGACCCAGGTACTGTACCTTTGGCTTCAAGAGGTGACATTTGGACGGCTTGATCTTCAGGCCATATTTTGACAAAGACTCGAACACTTCTGCTAAGTGCTTCAGGTGGTCTTCATAAGTCTTGGAGTAGACTATGACGTCATCCAGGTACAACAGCACGGTTTCGAAGTTGTGGTGGCCCAAGCAGCACTCCATCAACCGTTGGAATGTCCCTGGGGCGTTGCAGAGCCCGAATGGCATGCAGTTGAACTCGCAGAGGCCCATCGGCGTCGTGAATGCAGTCTTCTCCTTGTCCGCCTCTGCCACGGGAACCTGCCAATACCCACTGGTGAGATCCAAGGTGGAGAAATAGTTAGCTGACTTTAAGGCTGTTAGTGACTCCTCTATTCTGGGTAGGGGATAAGCATCTTTATGTGTAATGCGGTTAATTTGCCTGTAATCTACACACATTCTCATTGTACCATCCTTTTTCTTTACGAGCACTAGTGGAGCTGCCCAGGGGCTACAACTATCTCTGATAACCCCAGCCTCCTTCATTTCCCGTAACATTTCTTTGGCACGCTGATACTGTGCGGGGGGTACAGGGCGGTATCTCTCTTTAACGGGAGGATGATCACCCGTGGGGATTTGATGTTTAACCCCTTTCACCTGCCCAAAATCTAGGGGGTGTTTGCTGAAGACCCGCTCGTACTCCTGTACCACCCGGTAAACCCCATTCTTTTGGTGTGAGGGGGTGGAGTCGGTGCCCACATGTAAGTTTTGGCACCAGTCTTCCAGCTGCCCCTTGGAGCCCTTGTCTTCCGCCTGGTCGGACGGGATCAAGGGTTCCACTGCTTTGATGGTGTTGTTGCTGACAGTGTACAGTTTTGCTACAGTGGCGTACCGGGGCAATTTGGCTTCCTCCTCCCCACAATTCAGGACACGGATGGGCACTCTCCCCTTGCGGACGTCTGCTACCCCTCTGGCTATCAGGACTCCAGGCCTACTGTCTGAATACACCGGTTCTACCAAGGCATGGTAATCCTGACCCTTGAGGCCTATTGCTGCCCGACACCATATCAACATTTCACTTCTTGGGGGTATTGCAATGGGTAGGGGGTCACTTACCCTCACACTGCCAATTTCTCCTCCGGCCAGCTCCACCTGCTGCCTCCTCATCAGGGCTCTGATCTCCCTCTGTAGGGCACGCTGCTGCCCGGAGCTGGCAGTTTCAGACGCCTGCTGCAACAAAATTATCACTTCGGCAATACAATTTTCTATCACATTTGTACCAATGGTTACCAGCGGGTCAGATTCTTTGCGATCAATATCTACAATTATCATCCCCTGACATGGCAATTCCACCCGCCCCACTTTAATGGTTACTTCTTTATACCCAATTTGAGGTAAGGGCTGACCATTACTGGCCACAATTGTTAAATCATCATCTGGGCCATGGTCAATGTCTGAATCAGCCCAATATCTTTTGTACAGTTTATAGGGGATGGTCGTTACCTGGGACCCAGTATCCAGGAGGGCATTCAAAGGGATCCCATCCAGCACAATAGGAAGGACCGGTCGTCCTCCCACATACTTGCTGCGGCTGGGGGTTGAGCCGGGCTTCCTTACACCTGGGGGTCGGCTCCTGGCCCCAGGCTCGGCCCATTTAAAGGACAGTATCGTGCAATGTGGCCCGCCTGGCTGCAGCGGCGGCAGATCGGTTGTCCCGTTGAATCATACCGGTCTGTGTCTCTGCCTCGGGTCGGCGGAACCCTCCTCTGTCGCATCCATGGGACGTCATCTGGGCTGGAGGCCAACTCGATTTTTGCAGGCGATGGGGTCACTTGTAGGGACTGCACGATCTTGGCAAGGGCAGCTACAGTCTTGGTCAGCTCCTGGAACTGCTGTCTGAGCTCTGCAGTGGGATCCTTATCCAGGGACTGCGCCTCAGCCCCTGCAGTGGCTCGTGTTGCAGGCACCACCCCGGGGTACGTGATAGCAAGAGGCCGGAGGGGCACTGGGTCATTCGGTGTAGATTCTCTCAGTACCCGGATGGCCTGGTCCTTAAACTTTGCAAAGTCCAGAGCAGGGTTCTGCAGGACCATGATACGCAGCTGGGTCCTGTGGGCATCTGACAGGAGCCCCTCTATGAACTGCTCAGTTAGGAGTTTGTGTTCTTCACGTACACTCTCTGGGTCCACTTGTTTAACCGCTTTCAGGGCCTCCTGCAGGTTTAAGGCATAGTCCCTTATGCTGTCTGTGGGCCGCTGCTTGCACCCAAAGAATCTCATCTTTATCTCTGCTGCGGTGCGGGTGTCAAAAGTACTCTTTAGCTTGGCCAGTATCTGGGTTACTGTCCCTTTATCTGTATCAGGCCAGGACTTCACTTCACGCTGGGCTGCGCCGGCTAGCTGTCCCATTAATATGCCCACCTTCTGGCTCTCAGTCAGCGGATACACCCGGAATAAGCTGTGCAGGCTTTCTCTGAAGTCGCTCAAGGTATGGGACTCCCCGGAATACTGCGGCAGCCATTCTGCGCCCGGTATGTACGGCATGGTGATCGGCATTACCGGCGCTACAGCGGGGGATGGGGCGACGGCGACAGGGATCGCTTCGGCTGGTGCTGCGGCGTCTCGGGCTATGGCAGCCACCTGCCCTCCCTCTGCGTCGGACATCTTCCTCCCCCTTAGTGAACCTTACCAGGCTCCGTTCACTTTTCAAATTTCCTTCCGGGTCGCGCGGGGTTAACAGCGCTCTGCTCTGATGGCGCGCTCCCTTCGCGCTCTTTGTCAGGCACGCCCCCCTTCTTCCTGCGCTCAGTGAGGATAATGGCGGCGGCAGTTTTCAAACAGTGAAACACGCAGTAATACAGTCTTTAAAGCGCAATTATTCAGGCGCACAGTACCCGGTGGAACCGGGCACGAAATCCTGTTCGTGACGCCAAAGTTGACTCGCCCACCCCAGGGCTAGGGGACACCCGGTGCCGGGCCGGACTAGTCCGGTGGTAGTCAGTGGTGGCTGGGCCCGGCTCCGTGGCCCTGGTGGGTGTCAGTTGAATATGTGGCTGATGAGTTGAAGTTAATGTTCGTGACGCCACCTGTGGTATGCGGCTATTAAGCCGCCGCTGCTATGGGAGAACTCCGGGGTGATGTTATGGCAGCTATGATGTTACTGCTCCCCACAGGTGGAGCGATGCCCCGGGATACAGTTGGTGCCCGTGAAAGTCTATGGTGTTGTGTGGCTAACACGGTGCAGGGCCGACAGGCGAGGAAAGAACCAGGCACAAACAACAGTCTCTTTACCTTCTCCTCTTTTACTCTGGGAACAGTCCAGTCCTCGGAGACCGTTACAGGTGGTGATGGGGATCCGGTCGGCCTGGAAGTACTTGGGATGATCTTTCTGGCCAGCTGAGTATGAGGCCTACTCCTGTACTTTGCTTTGTGATGATAGGACCCTGCTTCTCTGAATCCAGCAATGGCCCTCTTTGCTGCTGGGACCGATGGCACGTCCCTTCTTTCTGTAGGTGGCTGCGCAGACCCTCTCTCTGGTGCTTCTCCGCTGGAGTCCACACCGGGCCCTGATGCTGCAGCTGTACCTTGGATGTTTCTGGGCCAGGGGCTTGCAGCTCTCCTGCCCTTCGGACTCGGCTACCAGGGGCGGATTTTATACCCTGGCAACCACAGACTCCGATGTCTGAGTCTCTCTGCTGCCTCTCAGCTATTCCTGCTTCTCTGGGCCAAGCTGCTCCAGCTCTAGGCCCCAGATTCACAGGACAGCTCACTCTGCGTCTGTTCACTTCCACTACTCCCTACAGACTGGCTGACTTCCTCCCTCTGGTCAGGTAGAGGAAGGCTCCCTGGAATTCCAGGTTCAGAGCTCCCCCTGCTGGCCGGAGGGAGAACTGTGTTGGGTGTTAAACCTGCTGGCCAATGGATCTCCCAATTACCTCCAGGCTCAGCATTAACCCTTAGGGAGGGCAATGCTGCTGTGGCGACCAGGTCCTAGGGCGCCACACTGCCGTGCTACAGGATTAAATAACTGACACAAACAAGTGTGGATATAATAATGAATACCCAATACAATAAATGATGGACTAACTGCAAAAACAAGCAAGAAACCACTATAGACAAGACCATGTGGGGCCCAATCACTACAGAACAATACTACAATCTGCTGTACTACAGAGTGAAATATTCAGTCCAAATGATGAAGCACAATAAAGGTAAAGTAACAAAATAATTCAATTGAAGTTCTGAATAATAAATGTAGACTGTTGCCACCGCTATGCCCAATCCTTCTAACACGCATACTCATTTGTGTCAATTATTTCATCCTGTACAGTGGCAGCACTCTATTCATTTGAAAAAAATAACTCCTTTAGAAATCGATGGCAGGAAAACATCACAAAAAAGTAAGGACAGGGCCATTTCTACCATTGTTTATCATATTCTTTTCTTACTACCACAGTCAGAAAATATCTAGGATTTGAGAAAACTAATTTCTATAGCGTTTGTATAGAAATGTTGTCCCATACCTGAATGATTTAGAATTTTAGCTATTCAACAGTCTGGGGTCTTTGATAGATTTTTTATTTCATAATGGACCAAATATTTTCTTTTGGGGAAAGGTCTGGACTGCAGGCAGCCAGTTCATCACCCTAACTCTTCTTCTGAGAAGCCATGCTGTTGTGACGGATGCAGGATGCGGTTTAGCATTGTCTTGCTGAAATACTAGAGGCCTTTCCTGAAATATACATTGTGCGGATGGGAGCAAAACTTGTTTTAAAACATTTTTATAATGCTCAGCATTGATAGTGGCTTGTAAGATGTGTAAGCTGCCATCAGAAATGCAGATTGTTAAACTAAATTCTTGCCTTGAGTCCCCAGGACACCACGTCCATGGTTACCATAAAGAATTTTACATTTTGATTCATCTGACCACAGAACAGTTTTACATTCTGCCTCAGTCCATTTTAAAAGAGCTTTAGCCCAGACAAGACAGTAGAGTTTCTGAATTGTGTTGATGTGTGGCCTCTTCTTTACATATTTAAAGCATTAACTTGCATTTGTGAATTGCTTGGTAAACTGTATTCACAAACAATGATTTCTGGAGGTATTCCTGAGCCCATGCAGTGATTTGCATGATTGAATCATGAATGTTGTTAATGCAGTGCCACTTGAGGGTCTGTAGATTCCAAGCATCCAACATTAACCATCAACTTATTCGCTTGTGCACTTGGATTTCTCCAGAATCTCTGAACTTTTTGATGATATTAAGCACTATAGATGGTGGGATGTTCAAAGTTTTTGCAATTCTATGTAGAGGAACATTTTTCTGAAATGATTCCATAATTTTTAAAACCAATTATTAAGATTTGTGAACCTCTTTGCTTCTGAGAGACCCTGCCTCTCTAACACACTTTATGACACTCCAGGTATATTAGTACCACTTACGTTTCTAGCCTTTCATTAACCCTGTCACAACAATTAGGAGATGTGTTGCTGCCATCAGTTTCTAAATGAGTTAAATTTTCTTTTAAATATAATGGATAACTGTCTAACTTTCACCTTCTGATCTGTGTTCTATGTTCTGTTGTGAACAAAACAGGTTATAAGAGATTCCTAAACCATTGCATTCTTGTTTTCTTTATATTTTACCTAGCATCCCAACTTTTTGGGAGGTAGGCTGTACAAATACCTCAGGTATATTAGATGTTTATACAATACTCATGACTATATATAAATATATACTATATAGCTAAAATTAAAAGTTTTAATAATCTTCGGGGACAATTTTTCTTCTACTGAAAAACATGTATTTTGTACTAAAAATTATTTTTTCAATTGTTTTTTATTACAAATTTTGCACCATTTCGCTGCGGTCTTTGTTTTCCTGCACATTCAACTTGAAATGGGTTGTCCAGCCTAAAGCGGGCTTTACACGCTGCGATATCGGTCCTGATATCGCCAGCGTGGGTACCCACCCCCATCTGTTGTGCGACACGGGCAAATCACTGCCCGTGCCGCACAACATCGCCCAGACCCGTCACACACACTTACCTGCCCGGCATCGCTGTGACCGGCGAACCGCCTCCTTTCTAAGGGGGCGGTCCGTGTGGCGTCACAGCGACGTCACCGACCGGCCGCCCAATAGAAGCGGAGGGGCGGAGATGAGCGGGACGTAACATCCCGCCCACCTCTTTCCTTCTGCATAGCGGCCGGGAGGCAGGTAAGGAGAGGATCCTCGTTCCTGCGGCGTCACACATAGCGATGTGTGCTGCCGCAGCAACGAGGAACAACTTCGTTATTGCTGCAGTAATGATATTTGAGAATGGACCCCCATGTCACCGATGAGCGATTTTGCACGTTTTTGCAACGCTAATGCGGCCGGATGTGCGTCACCAATTCCGTGACCCCAACGAGTTTGCATTAGTGATGCCGCAGCGTGTAAAGCCCCCTTTAGTCTTTAAATCATAACCGTCATTTTAATTTTTATTTAATAAACCAATAGTACACATGAAAATAAACATCTTTGTAATATATCTCATCAGACAAATTTTCTTTTTCCTCTGTTGTGAATACGTTTTCCAGTTTGGGGCTCCCTCTTGTGATCAGTGCTGGTGGTGCAGTTGATTTGAGGAATGAAATCCACACACCTGTAGAGGACTGGCAATCAGGGTCAGACTGGGACTATATAACTAAGTAGTTTTCTCTTGTTACTTGCCGGTGCTCAATGGTCTCATGTGCGTTCTGTAACCAGCCCCCCTAACGACATTCTGTAACCAGACCTGCTCACAGCCAGAGCTCCTCTCAGATAAGTGGTCTTTTTACCTCTGTTGTTTGTTTTCCACTTTCTTGTTGTTTTTTTTCTGCTTAATACTAATGCTTGATTCCTATTTTGTCTATGTGGAGTTCATGGTGGAATGGGATCATTCCCTGCTGGGAGTGTCTGTATACTTAGCTCCATGATTCAGCAAGGTATTGTGTTTGTCATGCTTGGTATTAATTCAGTCCCTCATCTGTATTAGTGTTTTTGGATCCCAGTAACATTTGAGTGCTGATTCAGTGGGGGAGAGGTTGTGTGACCTCAGGATTTTTCCATATCAGAAGTGCTGGTATATATTAGGGTTTTTACGGTTGCAGACAGTGCTCCTTCCTATCCTTTTCTATTGAGATAGTTTGGGCCTCACCTTTACTGACTCTGTCTTTTCTGGCTTTTTATTGTGTTTTTCTATATCACCGTAGCCTTTACATGAGAGGGGCTATCTATCTATCTTTGGGGACTGCTCTGAGGCAGATTAGCTTTCTTATATTTTTATCTGTGAGAATATTTAGTTCTCCGGCTGTGTCGAGACGACTAGGTCATCGTAGGCTCGTTCCACGGCTACTTCTAGTTGTGTGTCAGGATTTGTCTGCAATCCGTTAAGGTTCCAGCCACTCTGTTACTATTTGGGATTCTGTATTTTTTGATCCTCCTCGGTCCCTGAATCATAAGATTCCTCTATCTGAATTGTTCAGTCATTTTCAAAAATTCTGAGGTAAAATCTGTGTTCAGTGAAGACTTTCCAATTACTTAGATAGGAGATGGCAGTTGGTGCTGATGAGATTCTATATAGATATAAGAGGGAAGGGGGAAGCTCTGCTTCTAGCTCCTCCCTCCAGCTCCTCCCTCCTCCCGTCATCATAGATTCTCATCAGTACTAACTGCTATCTATCTCAGTAATGGGAGAGTCTTCACTGAATACAGATTTTGCCTCAGAATTGAGAATTTTGATAATAACTGATCAATTCTGCTGGAGAAAGAAGCAAATTTGTCTGATGAGATAAATTACAAAGCTGCTTATTTTTATGTTTACTATTGATTTCTGAAATAAAAATTAAATTGGCAGTTAAGATTTCCGTCTGCAATCACTTGGTGTGACTGCAAACTCGTGAATCCTCATATTGCCCACTGTGCTCTGAGAGTTTTCTACGGTGCTGATACCGGGAGTGTTGGGCGAGTGACCAATAGTATGTGATTAGCATACATGCAGTCGCGTGACAACTAGGTGGGTGCTGCCTGATTCAATGCACGTGTATTGAGCAAGTCCGGATACTGTGTATTGAGAATGTGACCAGAAGTATGCAAATCAGATACTTGCAGACATCTGACCACCTGCTGCTGGCGGTAACATCAGCACATGTTAGAATTAACCAGTCTGCAGTCACGCAGACCGTAGCCATAAAACTGCTGAGAGGAGCTCAGGAAAAGAAAGATAAAGGGTTACAAACTTTCCTGTTAGACTGTTATAACAAGCTTATAGTTAGAGGTCAGCCATTTAGTGCAGCTTTCCTCGCAACCTTGCCAACTGTTCTGTCTATAAGATGTCCACTGGTGGAGGAGCATTTCACCAGACCAGTTCTTCAGCCTCCTCTAAAATATCTTACATGGGAAACCTGCTTTTCTATTAGAGGAGGCTGACGGACTGGTCTGGTTACATGCTCCTCTACCAGTAGCCAGAAAGCTGCACTTATGAGAGAAAGTGGCCATCACCTTTAAATAAAAACCTTTTTTTCATGTTGAAATGGAGAATCGAGAATATTGTTAAAAAATGATAGCCAATGTGGCAGAACCACATATCACTTTTACAGAAACTGCAATATATACAGTATGTAATGTTAAAGCATAAGAAATCTTTACAATATCTGGTTTCCTAGTAAATTTCAATTTTCTGTGTTTTGGATTAAAATCTTCAATCATTTGCCACTGTGTATAAATGGAAACCTATGAGAATTGTAATTGTCAAAATATGAAGACATTAGTGTGTGTATTTTCCACAGTCATGTTTTTGCCATAATAGAAGAAGCCTATGTTCTCTCCAAGACCTCAGAACATGCCCCAAACATCCTTATTAGGTAAGTTCTTGTATAAATTATATTTTGAAATTAAAAATTGACAGAAATAAAGTTTTTATTCTAGTAGTTTGGAGAATCCTATGCGCTTCAATGTTATGCCTCAGAGCCGCTGCATATGCTTTACGATATGTATACCCTTGCTTCCAACAAAGCATGTCAATGGCTTTCCATGTGACACACCACCTTCATTAGCTATCCATGTATTACAAGTGTAGGCTGAGTCAATCAAAGTAAGAGCTGCCTTGTTGTTTTGGGAACTAGAGGGGGTCCTGAATAGGAGACGTCTGTGTACTATGAAGAACATATAACCAAGTAGGACATAAAGAATGGAATTGTCTACTGTCATGCACATTGCTTGGCTCTAGGGCTGGACTCTGCTTCCTTCCCCTATATCCATCACCCTTTGTTGTTTTCCACGTCAGGTTTCATAGGTTGCCCGGTATACTTCATTTTAAGGCCAATTCTGACAGTCTCTGTCTGTATATTGACTAAGTAAGCCTTGTGGATTTTATCTTCTGTCTTGTAGTTTCTCTCACCAGTTTACTCACTGAAATAATCTCTTTCAACTCCGTCCTGTTACTTCTGTAATCTGCTTTTGCTTCCTGGCTTCAATCTGCTTATTAATCCATCGTCTGCTGTAAGCATAACATACTCCTTTTAGGGGACTGTTCACAATACTAATGCTAGTGTAAGAAAATGTTTCTTTCTATAAACAAATTTGTGTCTTCATGTCTGCTTTTGGCGGATACCTATGATTGGTTATCAACCCTCTGTCTGCTGAAAGCATTACGAATTTACTTCCAAACTAGTTCACATTACAACTGATGCTGCTATTCTTGGTTTGTTTGTACATTTTTCATTTCTGTGTTTTTCTACATCCCTGACTATGTGTCTTCTGGTATGTCGCTTGTCTGCCTGCTGTCCTGGTCATTGCTGTTCACCATGCTATCCTGTAAGTTCAGCCCACTGTGCCATTGCACATGGTCCATGTGTTCACCCTGACTTGCAGATTGTTTAAAGAGAACCAACCAGCAGGATTTTCATATATAAAGTAAAGCCAGTGTTATACTGGCGCTATCTTGCTGAATGTAAGCATACCTTTAGTTGTGAGATTGGATGTTTTATTTCAAAAATACAGTATGTGTGTGTCGCCCTGGGCAAGCCAGGGAACACAGGTCACACACCACCACACCCTACATCCCAGGTAGGAACATCTAAGCTAACCAAAAATCCTTGTTGCCTTCCTCCAGAGACTGATGATACACACCAGGGGGTGGGCCAGGCGGTTGGCTCCACCCACCGAGGAGTTCACAGTTCTGGAGGTGGGAGAAACCAGGCAGAACAGTTAGGGAAGTGAAGGAGTAAAGAGCTAAGATGAGCTAAGGAAGTGAAAGTAGAAGCGGAGAAAGGTGGTAAAGGAGGAAAGCAAGAGTGGTGACAGAACAGAAAGAGTGTGCAAAGCCTGAAGAGTCCAGCTGAGTGCAGGGCAGGTCAGCAAGGTCAGCAATGGCGGTGACTGTCTGAAGGGGGACCGTTTGGAAGTTCCTGGAAGGACCCCGTAGGCTGTGTGCCCGGTGGTCTGGAGCAGTGTTCCGAAGGACAGTCAGCACCAGGGCAGGGGCCTCTCGGACCCCGGCAAGGCTTGGAGTCGCCATAATTTGCCGAATCCGTCAGTGAAGGGGACGTAGATCCCCCAACAACCAAGTCCCGATTGAAGGCAACAGCCCAGCCAGTGTAAGAGAGACACCGCCACCGCCAAGGCACCAGTTTCTTAGGGCGAGCGCCTGCGGGCAAAGAGTGGAGCTCCTCCGGCCCAGCTTGAAGCCGGGGAGCGGGTTACCGGTGGGGACCCATCGCAACCAACAAGTACACCAAGGTGCTAGGAAAAGGGACATCACCGTCACCTACTGGGAGAGCAATTGCAGCCGTCCGTGGGACCGTCTTACCAGCCGTTTGGTTTACCGTAAAAACTGTGTCAACGTCTCAGGCTGAGTGAGTACCACAGTGCCGCAAGGCACAGCGCTGCCCCCGCGTCCCTGCGCCCACCAGGCTCTGCACCTCCCAAGCCATCACCGGGCCCCGGGATCACCAACCCCTACCCACGGAGGGGCAACACAACACCTGGCTGCTCCGCATCACCATCCCCGGGATCCCCATATAGAGCAGCGGTGGTGAAATCACCACAACCGTGGGTGGCATCACGGACAATAAACAATCCCCACACCCAACCAACCCCTTTCACTCACGGGCGAGGAGTGCCGCTTGAGAAACCCCCGGGATCCGGCCCACAGCTCGAGCCACCACTGAGCCGCAACCGCCGGACCCGAGCAGAAGGGGTGAGCGTAGTGTGCTGACACCCTCCTCCCCGCCCGCGACAACTTGGCGTCACGAACAGGATCTTACCGCTCTGCCGTTTGGTAGAGGTGCGCCTTGTTACCGCCGGAGGTATCCGGCAGAAAAATTTCAGAAGCCGCCATCTTTGGCGCGAAAAATTCCCGCTCGAGCGTCTTCTCGAGCAGTAGAGGCGCGAAGGCCAAAACCCCGCCCCGAGAGAGGAGGGGCCGGAAAGAGCTAAGGGGGACGCGGTGGCAGCTGGACGCATGTAGCTGTGTAATACTATTGTATGTTTTGAGGATTTCGATAGCGTTAGGGCAATGACAGCCAGAGACGAGTTTGTGGTACAAGATGTTTATGATATGTAATCACGGTAGATACACAACGGAAATACACAGTATAACAAACACATGAAAATACCTTTCCGAAACGGAGCGAAGGGGATTCCCGGGGCCACGCACCGGACTCCCCCAGGGAGACCACCAGAGCGAACCCCTATACAGGGACTGTCCGGCAATCAACCCCGGAAGGCCTAAATGCGCCGCAGCCGGGACACAAGGGGCAAGCGGTAAAGTCCAGAAGTGTCCGTACGGGATGAAAGTCCAGAATGGTTATGAACCGGAAGGAACCGGGCAGACGTGCTGACCAAAGACGACAGACGGAGTCCGGGCACAGTTTGAAGAAACCGGGTGTGGTCCAGAGTCGGTCGGTAGATTTTCAGGAGGATCCAAAGGTAATCAAGTAGCAGCAGCAGTAAAGCAGGAGCACACAGCAAGCAGTATACTCAGGCACTGGACTAGGCTTAGAGGCGGCCTTTTAAGCAGCTGGACAGGAAGTAGGGCAACAGAACATAAAACTCCATGTTAACCGAGGGCAAGCTCTTTCAAAAGAGGACTGGAAAACCCGGAAACCTGACAAGCTGCAGCTATAAAAGCAGGGACGCCAGGACTCTGCAGACATACCGTTCCTGGAAAGAAAAAGAAGCCATCATGTGGATGCCGTCCTGCGACACCGTAGCCCCCGCGCCTGGAACCGCGGCGTGGGTGGAAATCCGAACTGCGCAGCTCTACCAAAGGCTGCAGGTGAAGATGCAGCTCCTCATGGAGGAGTGGGAGGCCGACATGGCGGACGTTGTAGCCACCGTGCGGAGACGCGAGGAGGAGGCGGAGAAAGGGAGGGTGAGTGACCCACGTCCCGATGCCCTTGAAGGGCCGGTCATCGCGGCTGTGGGGCCCGGTCCAAGCCCTCTCCCCCCGTCGCCTCCCTCGCCACCCGTCCCGGAGGCCGTGACCCCGCCACTAGGCCTGCTACCACCGCAACCGGTAGCAGTACCCAGCGTCCCCGCCCAGGCGGGCCAACCTGTACTCGGAGCCCGTAGTAAACCGGAGGTGTTGCCGTGGAAGATCCCGAAGGTTGAACCGGAGGCATCCCTTGAGAAGTTCCCCGAGCCGGAGCCGATAGCCCGTTCCGAGCCGAAGGCCCAGCAGCGGAAAGCCCCTATGCCCATCCCCCACACCTCGGCTGAGGTAGCGCCGGGTTGCTGCTGCAAGGCAGCGCCCAAGGCCAAGACACCGCGGGACATGCCGCCCAGATTCCTGACAGTGGGCAATGTCCAGGATGTCCCGCGGGGCCCGACCCGTGCGCCGGTGCTGGCGGCAGCGCCGTATTGGGATAGGGAGCCGGTACCGCTGGGCCTGGAGATCACCAAGAGGGAGCGGAAGAAGGCCGAGCTGGTAGCCAGAGCTATCCGGGAGAAAGAGAACCTCCGACAAGCAACCGCCCGTGTCCGGGGACCGTTGTACGAGGGGCAGGTGAGGCGGTTTGATGTCCGCCGGGGCTACGGGTTCATCTACGAACCAGGCCTGGAGGCCGAAGTGTTCATAGCCCGGCGGGATGTGAATACCCACCTGCCTGAGGAACATCCCGGCCGCAATCTGATGCCGGGCGACCTCGTACAATACACCCGGTACTTCGGGGAGTGGGGGTGGTTTGCGCTGGACGCCAAACTCAGGAGGGGCCCGGAGGCCCGAGCGAGCGCAGACCTCCCTTCCTTGGCAGCGGCACCAGAGCTTGAGCAACCGGAGTAGGGCAGCGGATGCCCGCAGCACCGTCCCCGTTGGGACCAACAGCTTGTTTGTTTAAAAGAGAATGATAAGTGAAATTACCGAAGAAGTTACCTGATTTTCTGTTTGATTGAACCGGCCGGAGCCGGCACCGTTGTCCCCGTAGGGACCGTTTAAAAAGTTATTTAGCATGGGAACTATCCATGGACAAGCCCGTGAACTTGCAGGGCAACCACAAACGTTAAGTGGCTTGTAAATATGTTGTTTGCCGTTACCGTTTCCGCAATGCCGCCTCCGGAGAGGCAGGTTGGAGGGAGGGCCCTCAGCAGAGCAGGCTGGGGCCCAGCCACCAAAGGAACCGGTGGCTACCCTCTGGAGGGAAGGACAGATCCCGCTCGGGTACCGTGTGCTGGACTGTGGGTCAAGGGGTGCTGCCTGGGCTTTAGGGGCAGCATCAGGGCCAGGTTGCTTGGGTGGGAGAGAGCGGAAACCGTAACCGTAAACCGTTATGCAACGTTAAAGAAATGTGCCTCCCGTTTTGGGAAGAGTTATTAAAAATGTACATATGTTATTTTACCATGTTATCTTTTACAGAAAAATAAAACCGGTGTTGGACGGCAGCCCGCGGACGGTCTGCATTTTGCTAAGGGGGAATGTGTCGCCCTGGGCAAGCCAGGGGACACAGGTCACACACCACCACACCCTACATCCCAGGTAGGAACATCTAAGCTAACCAAAAATCCTTGTTGCCTTCCTCCAGAGACTGATGATACACACCAGGGGGTGGGCCAGGCGGTTGGCTCCGCCCACCGAGGAGTTTACAGTTCTGGAGGCGGGAGAAACCAGGCAGAACAGTTAGGGGAGTGAAGGAGTAAAGAGCTAAGATGAGCTAAGGAAGTGAAAGTAGAAGCGGAGAAAGGTGGTAAAGGAGGAAAGCAAGAGTGGTGACAGAACAGAAAGAGTGTGCAAAGCCTGAAGAGTCCAGCTGAGTGCAGGGCAGGTCAGCAAGGTCAGCAACGGCGGTGACTGTCTGAAGGGGGACCGTTTGGAAGTTCCTGGAAGGACCCCGTAGGCTGTGTGCCCGGTGGTCTGGAGCAGTGTTCCGAAGGACAGTCAGCACCAGGGCAGGGGCCTCTCGGACCCCGGCAAGGCTTGGAGTCGCCATAATTTGCCGAATCCGTCAGTGAAGGGGACGTAGATCCCCCAACAACCAAGTCCCGATTGAAGGCAACAGCCCAGCCAGTGTAAGAGAGACACCGCCACCTCCAAGGCACCAGTTTCTTAGGGCCAGCGCCTGCGGGCAAAGAGTGGAGCTCCTCCGGCCCAGCTTGAAGCCGGGGAGTGGGTTACCGGTGGGGACCCATCGCAACCAACAAGTACACCAAGGTGCTAGGAAAAGGGACATCACCGTCACCTACTGGGAGAGCAATTGCAGCCGTCCGTGGGACCGTCTTACCAGCCGTTTGGTTTACCGTAAAAACTGTGTCAACGTCTCAGGCTGAGTGAGTACCACAGTGCCGCAAGGCACAGCGCTGCCCCCGCGTCCCTGCGCCCACCAGGCACTGCACCTCCCAAGCCATCACCGGGCCCCGGGATCACCAACCCCTACCCACGGAGGGGCAACACAACACCTGGCTGCTCCGCATCACCATCCCCGGGATCCCCATATAGAGCAGCGGTGGTGAAATCACCACAACCGTGGGTGGCGTCACGGACAATAAACAATCCCCACACCCAACCAACCCCTTTCACTCACGGGCGAGGAGTGCCGCTCGAGAAACCCCCGGGATCCGGCCCACAGCTCGAGCCACCACTGAGCAGCAACCGCCGGACCCGAGCAGAAGGGGTGAGCGTAGTGTGCTGACACCCTCCTCCCCGCCCGCGACATGTGCAAGTAAAGTTACAGAAATGTACTGCTATTTGATTGATAGCAGCTACAGAATATCTAGTAGATGGGTCGGGTTTGCTATCTATTCCCGCCCTGTCTGCTGCCTGGCTTTGGTAGATGCTGGACTGTGTCCCTTATACAATTTTTATGATAATAAGCTGCAAGTGTAGTTGGGCTCTCCAGCCTCTCTTCCTCTTTTTTTCCACCCACCTACAGCCTCCTTTACTTGATCCATGGTCTTATAAAAGTGGCATCATTCCATGAGTGGCGCATGCGCAGTAATATCCTGATAATGTTTTGAAAGCCGGACTATCAATCTGCGCAGGCGCCATCCCAAGAAATAATTGTGCTTGTGCAAAATCTTGGGCACGGGAAGCGGGTCACTCAGACAAGAGTAACATGTTAGACAATGACTGGAGGCCGGTGTTTGGCACATAAGAGGTGAAGAGGCAAATAAGCTGTAAGAACAGTGCCAGACCTGCTGCACTTAAGACTCAATAGCATAACAATTGTTTAAGAGTTTTCTAAAAAGAGGGATAATATATGAATTTACTCTTTACATTACAGTGACTATGTTTAGATGTAATTGTTTGAGGTAGAAAAACCTCCTAACAGTTTCCCTTTAAAGGGGCGGTCCAAATGCTGAAGAAATTTCAATCTAAATCCCTATCTATTTATTGCCCCAATCTAAACTAATTTCTAATACTGCTGCAATAAACATACACTTCCCAGACTACACTATCTGACTACTATTGATTTTTTTTTCCTACTTTCTGTCTGATGAAAAATTGTTTAAGAATCCCACTGCATGCTGACATTCTCAAACGAAGTGTCATCAGGGGTCAGAGGCTGTGGTCACTGACAAAGACCCTGACCCTTTCCTGAAACAAATTGTCATCAGTAACGCTTTTTCAGGGGCTGGTCTTGTTCCTGCATGCTGTCATTGTGCGACTTGCAAAGTGACAGCATGGTCTAAGAAAGCCATGGAGGGGCGACATGACCAGAGGGAAGGGAAGGAGTGATGGGGTTAACAGATGGGAAAAAGGGGATTGGTGGAATTTGTAGGATGCAGGTTGGGATTGGAGTGAAGGAGGTGTCCTAAGTGGGGGCGGGAGTGAGAGATATATTAGGGGTTGGGGAGGTGTGTTACCTATCTTATTATTTCCGGACGGAGTTTGATCAGCACGGATGGACGGCATGGCTGACCTCGAATGGATGATCCGAGCGGCAATGGCGGTGCACAGAGGCCAGGCAGTGCAGTCCCACATCAGGGCTGCCGGGGTTTCTCCATCGGCACCTTCCCCTTGCTCCCCCTCCAGCCGCGAGTGGCAGTCCAGGCCCCTTCGAAGGTATTCGCCGGGTGTAGGTGGGGCGAGGAGGAAAAGCGAGAGCCCCCCCTAGGGAACCTCTGCAGTGGGGTGGCCAGCAGCAGCACCCTGATCCTGCTCCGGCCAGCGGGAGGAATCTCCGGCGAGGCCGCGGCGGCCGAGAAAGGGGCATGGCCAGCCCGAGGCCTACTTCCGGTGTCGGGCCTTGGGCTGGACAGCGGTGGTGGCGGCGGTGGATCCCAGCCGGGAGAGCGCTCACCAAATATCGGAGGCCAGCGGCGGTCGCGGAGGGGGTGTGTCCGGCCTAAGGCCTACTTCCGGTTTTGGGCCTCAGGCTGTAGTGCAGGAGTGCACCCAGCGGGTGTCGGAGGCCAGCGTTACCCCCCGCGGGCGGCGGGGGGGCCGGGCGGCGGCAGCTAGCAGGACGTCTAGTTCGGGTGGAGGTGAGATAGAGACCTGGGAGGCGGCGGTGAGCAGGAGTGACAGCAGGACCCCTGCGGCGTCTGCCAAGTCACTCAGACCCTCAGCGCAGCGCCCAGCGGCAGCGATCTCCCTCGGGCGGGGGAGGATCCATTAGGTGGAGGCTGTCGGCAGCCCTGGAGGGCAGGGGATGGCGGCGGCTGGTGGTCGGAGCCGGCTGGCGAGAGAAGGGGCACCTGGGTCCCCTGGTAGCTGGCAACAGCGAGGAGCTCGTCAGAAGAGGACGAGGTCCGTGGTGGCGACTCGCGGGACAGGACGGTCTCGCGGATTGTCGCCGCACAGAAAGCAGCGAGTCCTGGATACCAATGCCCACGTGGTGGCTCAGGAGAGTGGCCGTGGTGGAAGGGACGCATCGGCTGCGTTCTCTGAACCTGAAGCAGGGGAGGACGGTCCCAGTGATGAAGAGAAGAGGGAGCTCTAACATAGGGAGAAGAATCGGACGAACGAATGGCGGAGGATGTCAAGGCGCCTTTTCCAACATATACCGAGTTGCGGTTGGGTGAGCTAGCCGTGGATTCGGAATTATTGGCGCCGTTGGCGGCGCGGGGTACTGATGTCGGGGGGGAGACTGTGGACACGGTAGCGCCTGAGGCGTCAGTTCTTATGAGTCAGTTACTGGGGCTCTTGCAGGGCTTAGTGACAGCTAATGCGGTCTCGGGTGGGGGGGGCGCCATCGGCAGTGTGGACGGGAGAGGCGACGGATGGCGCAGCGTCGGCAAGCAGCAAGAAGGTGCTGGAGGCTGCAGTGGCGAATGATGTGGTAGAAGCAGTAGGGGGTGAGAAGGTTACAGAAAAGGAAAAGGAGGATGAGGTGGTGCGGCTAGATGACAGGGCTAAGAGTGAGGTATATGTGTGCTTTGATGGCCCGCTGGGGGCTCACCTTAAGAAGGAGGTGAGGGATAAGATCTGGAAGGGGGAGTATGTCGAGATTTGTTCCTTGCTCCCCCTGGAAAAATTTAATTTAGACAAGGTAAAGCCGAGTGATTCCAAGAAGGAAAAGGAAGAGGAAGAAAAACGCCGTTATAGGCTCATTCCTCGGACATTTGCAAACTGACTTCAGGCGTTTGTGATTTTAGCAAGTGTTATTGGAGAGAAGGAACCGGAGCACTGCTCGGGTTTGTTTGGTTATATGGATGCGATTGGGGAGACGTATCGGACTTACGGTGGTTTGGCGTGGTTGCGGTACGACGAACAATTTAGACAGAGGAAGGCCTTGCGGGCGGGCATGTGGTGGGATCATAAGGATATTTCCTTATGGATGCGGTTGATGGCGGCTCCTAGTCAGCCCTTTCGTGGGAGTGCCGGGGGATCAGGAGTCGGGGCCTCGGCGAATCAGAAGAAGGGGTTCTGCTGGCAGTTTAATGAAGGAAAGTGTAAATTTGCAGCGGCCTGTCGTTTTAACCACGAGTGCTTAGGCTGCGGGGGGGGGGGATATAGTCTGGCCAAGTGTTTCTAGAAGTGGAGAGGTAAGGCTGGGGTCGGGGCTGGTAAGAGGGAGGGCGCCGGTGAAAGTGGAGGTGATGGGGCCGTTTTTAAATAGGTACCCGGATGGTGAAGCGGCGTCCCTTTTGCATTTTGTTTTTGCTCACGGTTTTCGTATTCCGTCGATTGTTGATTTGTCGTTGTCGTCTTGTCGGAATTTGCACTCTGCAAGGGAGCATCCTCAGGTTGTGGGTGAGAGGTTGAGTAAGGTTGAATTAGGCAGAATGGACGGGCCGTTCGAGGTCCCGCCATGTCATAATTTGGTGGTTTCTCCATTAGGGGTTGTGCCTAAAAAGGAGCAGAATAAATTTCAGCTTATTCATCATTTACCTTATCCAGTGGGGTCGTCGGTGAATGATGGCATTGCACCGGAACTGTCAGCGGTGTATTATGTATCGTTTGATAGAGCTCTGGATTTGGTTAGTGCGGCTGGTCGTGGGACGTTGATGGCAAAGGCGGCATTTCGATTGTTGCCAGTGCACCCAGATAGCCAGCATCTCTTGGGTTGCTGGTGGGATGGGAAATATTATGTTAATCATTGTTTACCGATGGGTTGTTCGATTTATTGTTCATACTTCGAAGCTTTTAGTTCATTTGTTGAGCGGGTGGTGCGGGATGTGTCCGGTTTGTCATCTATCGTTCGTTATTTGGATGATTTTTTCTGTGTTGGTCCAGCGGGTTCAACGATTTGCGCAGGGTTGTTGTTTTCACTGCAGAAAGTGGCGGATTGTTTTGGTATCCCTTTGGCGCTGGAGAAAACGGAGGGGCCGGCATCAGTACTGCGGTTCTTAGGAATAGAAATCGATTCATGGCAATAGAATGTAGGCTTCCAGAGGATAAAGTATTGGATTTACGGGCCGCAGTAGTGGCACTGATGTCGGCAAAGAAGGTGCGGCTTAAGATGGGGCAGTCGTTACTGGGCAAGCTGAATTTTGCGTGCAGAATTATGCCGATGGGGCGCATGTTTTCTAGGTAGTTGGCGACGGCAACGGCAGGTGTAAAGTCGGCAGCTCATTTTGTGCGTGTCACAAGGGAGATCAAGGAGGATCTTTTGGTGTGGGACGTTTTCTTGCGTCGGTTTAATGGTCGGGCATTATGGTTGGATAAGGTTGTGCCCAATGTAGCGTTGCAGCTGTATACAGATGCAGCTGGGTCGGCGGGCTTTGGCACAATTTTTCAGGGCCATTGGTGTGCAGGGAGCTGGCCAGAGGGTTGGCAACAGGGTGGATTGATCAAAAACTTGGCTTGGATGGAGTTGTTTCCAATTGTTGTGGGGTCTGCGGTTTTTCGGGGCAAAAAGTTTGCTTTCATTGCGACAATCAGGCGGTAGTGCATGCGATCAATAGTCTGTCGGCTAAATTTGGGCCTGGCATATTTGCGGCATTTGGTGCTCAGATGTCTGCAGTTGAAAATGTATATGGTGGCGAAGCATGTACCCGGGGTTCGACAATGGGGTGGCTGAGGCTTTATTTCGTTTTCAGTTCCGCAGGTTCTGGGCTTTGTTGCCGTGGGCAGACAAGATCGGAGCGGTGTGTCCAGAGAGCTTGTGGAGTCTGGTGAGGCTGTGATTTCAGGACTGATTAGGAATTCGGTGACCAAGCTGATTTGGTGCCGTTATGCTAAAGTATGGGCTGATTGGCAGGCGTTGATGGGTGCTATGTTTGAAAAAGGACAGGAGGATCATTTGGTGGCACTGCTGGTGTTTGTGAGTAATGATTTCATAGCTGGCCGGTCGGCATCGGCAGTGGCGCTTAGGGTGGTGGCTGTGGCCTCTTGGTTCATGATTCGGGGCGAACGGAACGTTTCGCAGGATTTCTGTGTGCGGTAGGTTTTGAAGGGGTTTTGCAAGGGAGTGAGGGAGCGGGACACCAGGCGGCCTCTATCTTTTGAATTGCTAAAGCGGCTAGTGGGCGGGCTGCGGTTGTTATGTGTATCGTTTTATGAACAGGTTCTTTATGAAACGACTTTTGTGCTAGCTTTTTTGGGGCTTTCCGGATTGGGGAGTTGGTGAGTCCGTCTTAGGTTAGAGGTGGTGGTTTGTTGTCAGAGGATTTCTTGGTATTGAGGCAGAGGGTTGAGTGTTGGCTTCGCCGATCCAAGACGGACCAGATGGGTCAAGGTAGGTTGGTGGTGCTGTATTCGGTTACAGGTGACGGGTTATGCCCGGTACAGGTGGTGGGGAAGTTTTTCAGTGTTCGGGGGGACTTTCTGGGCCCGTTGTTATGTCATAAGGATGGCTCTTTCCTGTCACGCTATCAACTTATAGCAGTACTGAGGAGCTGTTTGCGGTGGTCACGAGAGCGCCCGGAGGATTACGGGTCGCACTCCTTTAGGATCGGGGCAGCTATGGAGGCCTCTCGGTGGGGCATCGGGGACGAAGTGGTGAGACTGATAGGAAGGTGGGAGTCCTCTCGTTTTCGTAGTTATGTTCGCCCTCAGCTGTTGTTGCAATGAGGACTTTGGGGAATAGAGTTTGCGGTTAGTTCTATGCTATAGTTGGGGCAATTGATTGGTATTGTATTGTACTTATCATCTGTTTTGTTTTATTGTAGGGGTGTGCCTAATTTGGATATTAGGGAACTCGTTCGTTTTTTGGGGGGCCTGTCGGGCCGAGGCTCGTCCGAATGGTCGCCAGTTGGGATTGGACAGGTCGCTGGCATCGGTTAAGTGGATCGGTATGCGCGGAATGGAGTGGAGCAGGGTCATACCGGAGTTTGCGTACTATTGCAGATTGGACAGACCTCAAGATGTGTTAGTACTGCACGTGGGAGGCAACAATTTGTGAGTTTGGGCGTCTCGTGAGTTGACTAGGGATGTTAAGATTGATTTGTTGCATTTGTGGACGAGATACCTGTGGTTAATTGTGGTGTGGTCTGATATTGTGGCCAGGTTGGTGTGGAGAGGGGCCTTATCTGTTGAAAGGATCAATTGAGCAAGGGCGAAGGTAAACAGGGTGGTGACTCATTTTGTGAGGAGAAATGGTGGCATTGCAGTGAGGCATACGGATTTGGAGTCGCCAAGTTGGCAGTTTTGGATGGGTGATGGGGTGCACCTTAACGAGATTGGTTCGGATTTGTGGGCGTTGGGCTTGCGTGATGGTGTTGAGCGAGTGTTGGGTGTGTGGCAGGTCCAGGCCACATAAGGAGTCACGTGCCCTGTCCTATGGCGGGGGTAGGTCTGGTCCAGAGACGGTGTGAAGGGAATGGCAACTGGAACGAGAGACACTGTCTTGGTATGGTATCTCCGGGTTCCGAGAAATTGCAGGCACGGGGTTCTGCAAAAGATAGGAGGTATTAATCCGTGGGGTGATTATTACCTCATCTCTGGGTCAGTATGTTGCAGCCATGGATATTGGGGGTTAAGAAGTGGTTTTCTGGACTGGGCCTACAAAGGGTTACCTGTACGGTATTGGTTGTGTTGTGTTACCTACTGTTATTTGTTGGGGTCGCCCATTGGACGGCGCCCCCTTTTATGTTAGTATGTAAACAATAGGTAATAAAGGCTGCTGTGGCCAATTTTGAACCAAGTCGCATGCAGTCTGTGTTTTCATTTTTAAGTGGTTAATGGTGAAGGTAACACGAGCATCACGACTGGAGAATCCTTCCTCAATGGTCATGTTGCTGGCTCAGATCAATAGAGCTGGTAACACAAAGCAGCTGTTAGTATGTCGCGGGCGGGGAGGGGACGCTGCGCTCACCACGCTTGGGTCCGGCGCGGCTGCTGCCTCGCTTGCTGCTTGGTGGCTCGAGCGGTGGACCGGATCCGGGGACTCGAGCGGCGCTCCTCACCCATGAGTGAAAAGGGGGATGGTTTTGGGGATTTATTGTCCGTGACGCCACCCACGGTTGTGGTGAGGTTGTGACACCACCGCTGCTCTGGACAGGGATCCCGGGAGCGATGACAGGGAGCAGCTTGGATGTTGTTTTTCCCCTCCATGGGTAGGGGGGTTGGTTGTCCCGGGGCCCGGTGAGGGAGGAATGGCAGGCGGGTTACGGGGCCTGGTGAGGTGCAGGTGCCGCACGGCACGGTGGTACTCACTCAGCCAATGATGAATGCAAAGTCTCCGGTAAAACAAACGGCTGGATGGACGGGTCCCACAGATGGCTGCGGTGGTTCTTCTCCCGGTAGGTTGGCGGTGACTGCCTTTCCTTGCACCTGTGTTATGTTCTCGGTTCTGGTGGCTTCCCACCAGTAACCCGCTCCCCAGCTTGGATGGAGGCTGAGGGAGCCCCTTTTGCCAGCAGGCTCTGGCCCTGGGAACTGTAGCCTTGGCGGTGACTGTATTTCCCTTCACAGTTTGAGCGGTTGCCTTCAATCGGGTCTTGACTGCTGGGAAACCCCGGAGTTCCCTTCGCTAACGGATTTGACCGGTTTTATGGCGACTCCTAGCCTGGTCGGGGTCCGTAGGCCCTGCCGAATGGTGCTGGCTTCTCTTCGCTCCCTGATCCGGTACCGGCGGGCCACCACCCATCCCCGGTCCTTATGGTTCACGTCAATCAGCCTCTCCTGCAGACGGTCACCACCGTCTTCCAACCTTGCTGTATGTGCCCGGGCCACGCACCCGGACACCGTCAGTCTGATCCGCTACCACTTCACTCCTCCACTCTCTCTCTCTCTACTCCCCTCTCTCTCTCTCTTCTCTGACTTCCTTTTCCCGCCTCCAGGACTGTGAACTCCTCGGTGGGTGGGGCCAACCGCCTGGCTCCACCCCCTGGTGTGGACATCAGCCCCTGGAGGGAGGCAACAAGGATTTTTGTTTGACCTTGATGTGCCTAGCCGGGGTGTGGGGTGTGTTGTTGCAGTACCTGTGACGTCCTGGCTTGTCCAGGGCGCCACAAGTACGTAGTGTCACCCGGTGGTGTGCTGAGACAAGCACCACCCCTGCAAGTCACGTCATGATCTGTAGCCTTCAGACTACCCTTTTAACCCAGAAATTGTTCCAGATAGGTGTTACCTGCTTTAATCAGCATAATGTATTATTTTACAATCTTCAGCTTTTAACTTGACGACATCAAACTATGTAGGATATTAAAAAGCTGACCGTGATAGTACAATATTACAAAACAATCTGGATAAGATGTCAGAATGGGCAGATACTTGGCAAATGAGATTTAATGTGGATAAATGTAAAGTAATACACCTAGGACGGAGTAATCCTGTAGCTGTGTATACATTAAATGGAAGTAAACTTGGGACTACAGAACAGGAGAAGGACTTTGTTATTCTGGTTACAAGTAAGCTGAGCAGCAGCTCTCAATGTCAAGCAGCAGCTGCTAAAGCAAACAAGATTTTAGGGTTTATAATAAGAGAGATTAGATCCCGTGATCCCAACATATTGTTACCCCTCTATAAATCACTTGTTATTAATATTTATTATTATAGCGCCATTTATTCCATGGTGCTTTACATGGTGAAAAGGGGTACACATCGTAGACTTGTAAGGTCACTTCTAGAATATGGGATCCAGTTTTGGGCTCCAATTTTCAAAAAGGATAGTTAGAAGTTAGTCAGTTCAAAGGCGGCTAATTAGACTACTACAAGGAATGGAAGGCCTCCTATATAATGAGTGGTTGGAAAAGTTGGATTTGTTTAGCCTAGAAAAGAAATGTCTCAGAGGAGATCTCATTTATATGTATAAATACATGTGTAGTCAATATAAAGTACTACCGTGTTTTTCCAAAAATAAGACACTGTCTTATATTTTTGTTGCCCCCCAAAAAAGCACTAGGGCTTATTTTTGGAGGAGGTCTTATTCTTGGAGAAACACAGTTGGGGGTAAGTTTACGCCCCAAAAAAGCAGACCCCCCACTTTCCAGGAGACTTATACTCACCAGACCAGGACGTCTGCGTGGTTCCAAGGTCCTCCTGTGATCTCCGGTCGGTGCTAAACGCCGTCCTACCCTGCTGCTAGCTGACACGCTAACACACACAGCAGATCACTCACACACACACACACACACACACACAGCAGATCGCAGATATACACAGCAGATCACACACAGCCGATCGCAGGCACACACAGCCGATCACAGATACACACATCCGATTGCAGGCACACACACACAGCAGATCGCAGATATACACAGCAGATCACACACAGCCGATCGCAGGCACACGCAGCCGATCACAGATACACACAGCCGATCACAGATACACACGTCCGATCGCAGGCACACACAGCCGATCACAGATACACACATCTGATCACAGGCACACACAGCCGATCACAGATACACACATCCGATTGCAGGCACACACACACAGCAGATCGCAGATATACACAGCAGATCACACACAGCCGATCGCAGGCACACACAGCCGATCACAGATACACACATCCGATCGCAGGCACACACACACAGCAGATCGCAGATATACACAGCAGATCACACACAGCCGATCGCAGGCACACACAGCCGATCACAGATACACATGTCCGATCGCAGGCACACACAGCCGATCACAGATACACACGTCCGATCGCAGGAACACACAGCCGATCACAGATACACATGGCCGATCACAGATACACACGTCCGATCGCAGGCACACACAGCCGATCACAGATACACACGTCCGATCGCAGGCACACACAGCCGATCACAGATACACACATCCGATCACAGGCACACACAGCCGATCACAGATACACACATCCGATCACAGGCACACACAGCCGATCACAGATACACACAGCCGAATGCAGACACACACAGGCGATCACAGAAAAACACAGCCGATCTCAGACACACACA